>NC_056740.1:249667509-249750009 GCF_019279795.1 Protopterus annectens
ACCTGTAAGGTTTCTGTCATATAAATGTGCTCTACTCTTTTGTCCTCAAATGATACAATATTTTCATTTTAAGCAACACACATCAAAATGTTTGATCTACCGCTTTACTCTTTTGTTAATGCTGTTGCAGCAAAACATTGCCAGATGTAGTCAAGGGCTACTTTATGAAAGGGGTGGCTACTTTTGTAGCCAACATCTTCTGTGAATCAGTATTAAATATTTAAATATTTACATAACATTTAAATGGCAGTCACTGGGAACTTTGTGTTTACTATCAAGTGCTGCAATACAGTCCTGACTTATGGACATACGTCCAGTTTTAGGTTCAAGGTTTTTAGTATTAATACAGCTGAATGTATTAAAAAACATGAACAGGAGTGCCATCTTTTTAAATGCCAAATTCAGGCATTTCTTTTGGAAACATGAGTATCTGCAGCTCTAACCATGCTCATCAAACCAATAAATAGAGCATGGTTTTGCTTTCTTATAAAATTAAAGAATTGCTTTTATACAGTTTAACAATTTCTATAATTTGATATCAGATTACAATATTTTAAAATGTAGTACCACATTCTGTATAGTATTTAAAATATATTTAAAAAACATATCAGGACAATTGTCAATTTTGCTAGCATTTCAAATACCCTGGGTAAAACATTTTTTATGGAAGCTTGAATTTCTACGGGAGAAACCACATCCTCAGACCAATGCAGATGACTTGATTTTATTTTATTATCAAATTAAAGATTTGCTGTTATGCAGTTTTGCTGTTTCCATTGTTTCATATCAGATTAACGTATTTCAGATACAACAATGTATTTTCTACAGTATATGCAGGACAAAAAAAAAATGAAAAAAAATCTTCTCGAGTATCAGAGCACTTGCCAATTTTCACGTCACAATTTCCATATCAGTACTCTTCTGAGACACACCTCTCAATTGTCCCTGATTTAGGTTCAAAATTGTGCTGGGTCCCTCATAATCCCTTGTAAAATTGGAGATTTTCACAAAAGTTGATGGAGCACACTTAATAAACAAATATAACAGTTAAGAGTTATAGATTTTTTGTTATTTCAGAAAATACATGTTAATTCACATTTTCTTATTCTGCCAACTTCTCAAGTTAATAAAACTAATATTATAAAAGTATCTCTGATTATTTCTGGATGGTAAGCATTTAAAATGTTGGGATCTGGTACAACAAGTCCCAAAACATGGAGACTGAATGCCTGAAAGATCGTACTTCTATATACCAAGTCCAAGATGCCATTTCTCAGAATATTCCCTTTTCTCCTTGGTATGGTAATTTTCAACACCCCCCCCCCCCCCCCCCCACACACACACACACACAAAAGAAGTTTTAAGGAGAAGAGTGATTTTCAAGATTCACTCTTCTCCGGCCTAGTAACATTGAGCATTTCAAGTGCCAACATTTCATTAGGGAGCCTTTCTGGATTTGTCCATGATTATGGCGGTAAGAGATTGAGAGCTATGTTCTGTGAAATGGACAGCTTGTGGTAACTTTAAGCCTGAATTCTTGCAAAAATTACATAGTTTGTGCAAAAAAAGGAGGTACTGTGAGTGGGGTAGCTGCAAAAGTGCTGGTAGACTGTTTAAGCAACTAGGACCAGAAGCAGTTTTCTGTTTCTTTTATGGGTTCTTAAGAATGTGAACAGTAGGTTACAGCAGTGTACAGTGAAACTATGAGCACACTACAAACAGCCTGGCCTGCTTCTTTTTCACATTCTTTTTCGTAATGGGTGCACTCAATAAGCATATGTGCCCAGACCAATGGCCGCCTGGCTTAGTGGTTTGCTCTGACTCACAGAGTGTACAAATGTAAAATGAGAGGAATCAAACCTAGGACTACTGGACACAGATCATTAACAACTCTTAACTGTAACTGTATGCTTTACATTGCCATCCATGTTTGGCATACCTGCTAAATAAAAGCAATAGCAATTAGCTAAGACAAATACGGAGAAGTTTTCTGTTACCTGAGTTTCATAATGACAGTAAACAAAGAAACTCTGGGATTGTCCCTTTAAAATGATTGCAGATGGGGCCATTTTACATCGGATTATCCATCTAAGGATTAAAGTGTGCCTTTCTTTTGACAAATATGTTTCCTTTAGAAAAACAGAAAATATCTGTTTGAACAATTGAATTATAAATAAGCTCTAAGCCCTGAGAGCTTTAATGCATATCTTTATATGCTTAATTTTTTTTTTAAGCTGGATAGCAACCCCCCCCGATTTGTAAGCACATTTTCCCAAGACATGAACTGGAAGTTCTGATCTCATTAACTGAGTTTCTTAGAGTTGCATGGCACAACAGCATGATCAAACCCAGGTCTACTCGATAATGCTTGTTTAGAAAATCCTAGTTTCAGCCCTCTATACTGCACACGATGAGACTGATTCAGTGCTAAATGTGGATTTGTAACCATAATGTTCCTGTTTAAGATAACTTGTTCTTTTGCTAGTGGAGAAATAAAGCAGTTCTCACTCAGGGTCAAAGGTCTACAGCAGTGGCCTCCAGTCAGCATAAAAGGGATTAGAAAGGAAGTTTGCTAAAGTGATGTTTCTGAAAAAGCAAACAACTCTGCACTTTTCAAGAGCCTTTGTTCTTTTAATCTGACAAAAGCAATAAGCTATTCATTGATCACTGAGAAGATCAGATAGCTTTTCAGAAAGAGTGTGCATTATGGGAGAATCAGTCCTCAGAGTATGACTCATTTATATTTAGTAGGTCTACTGAACTGTGACAGCACATTAGAAATACTTATTTTTTTTTAAATGAAGAGGAGAGAGTCGTTATAGTGCTGAACAGAATGAGAATGAAACTCCTCCTGAGTCTGACACCAAACCAAAAGTAGATTATAAAAATACTATCTCAATTGCTCTAATGTTGCTGAATTCAAGTCTGAGGAGGGATTTTCAAAAAGCCAAAAGTCAGAAATATGTGAAAAAAGACACCTACAGATAAGAAATCTAGTAGCGTAATTATGGCATTTCATTGATGTTATTCACTTAGCAAATATGGGCTTTTTTGCATTTTACTGTATGGTTATTTACTTATTTTTTAAATTTGTTTGCTATTGACTATTTATTGACTGTTTGTCCACCTGTATAGAGGACTGATCCTCATTGACCTCATATCAGTCAATGCCAAGTCTAAATGCAATAGAGTATGCAAAAATTATAAAGCACACCTAAACAGTATATTAACAATCCACAGCATAAGACAGCATGTAGAGCATTTGTAATATATTACAAAGCAAGCAAAACAGAGGAATAATAACTTTTAATTAGAGACAGTGTAATCCTAGTTGAATAAGGTGTCACTGTGGTTACAGGGTATACAAAAAGAAAATAAACAGTGTAGGATTGTATAAATACAAGTTGGTGGGCTTAAATACAAGCTGCCTTATAGGCTGAATATGCAGATTGAATGAATGGTTTGTGGAAGTCCAGCCTAAATAGAATTAATAAGACGTCCAGGTTACAATACAGCACTGAGGTGTAAAGGTGAGACGGAGTGTGTTAGAGCAAGGTGGTGGTGTGTCAGTCATTTAATAGGTTTCCTGAAACTGTCACATACTGCTTTAGACTTTAATGGCAAGACAAGTAATGAATTAACCTATTTGAGGGTTATAATATTACTAATTTAGCAGCTGATCCCAAATATGTGGTATGGTATAGGGATGGAGATAACATGGTCGGTACAGTTTGTTCTCTGGTCTGGGGAGTATAAGTATGCTGTTAGCATTAGAGAATAGAGTGGGTCATTAACCCCATCAGGGTGGATGGGTGTCGGGAACAATGTCCTTGGATTTTTAGTATTTACATGGATGAACAGAAAAGCTGTTCTACTCTCTGCCTGGTAGCTAGCTGGTCACCTCGTATTAAGTCTAGAAGTGATGTTACCTCCAAAGTAGAGAGTGGCATGAACTTACAAATTTTCTGTCCATCCACTTTCTTAATTTAACACCTTTTTTAAAGTATCACTTAAGACACAGGCACACTTACAGTAATAGAAAAGAAAACAAAGCATACTAATATTTTTTTTTCATTTACACACATTATACATTACATATGTTTCTTTCAGTCCAACATTACATAAATTGCCTTCCCTTAAACCTCACTCCTCCTCCTGAACATAATTCTGTATATATCGTTCCCACAAATTCCATTTACTTCTGTATAATTTGCTCCTTACCTTTTCCAAAGATTCCTCTTACAGTTCTTTTATCTATTTTATAATATTCAGTACTTTCTCGGCTTGGCTTGGGAGTGCCTTCTCTGTGGAGTCTGCATGTCTTCCCTGCGGTTGGATAGCTTTCGAAAGACATGCGTGCATAAATGGGCATGCCTTCACTGAAGGTTGGGTGTCGGGCTGGCACCTCGGCATTTCGTAAAAATCTACTGCCAATCATTAGCGGACCGGAGTTCCGCTGTGGCGACCCCTTACCGGGAAAAAGCCAAAAGACAAACAACAACAATATTCAGTACTTCAAATGCAGTTGGTTTAAATTTTGCTTTCCATTTTCTAGCAATTGTTTTTTTGGCAACCAACATAATTAAACTTAATAAGGCTTTACTATGTCTATGCAATTCGGATCCTGTGTCCCAGCTCAAAAAAATCATTCTTTAGATACAGTAATTTTCTCCACCAATATTTCTGACAAAGTACTCTGTAAGGAATTTTAGAAATTTGCCAACTCATTTAACTACCAAATACATTTTCCTAGTTACATCTTTTTCCGCCATCATGCCGCCAACTTTTGTTACCTACCTGATGAAAAATTCTTTGAAGTCTGCTTGGAGTATAAAAATACCTATGGAAACACTTCCAAGCAAAAATTCTAAACTTTCTGGACTGTATAGCACACTTGGGAGCCATACATATGTCCTCCCATTGTTACTTGTAAACTGCTTTTCCAATCTCTCTTCTCAACCATTATAACCTCCTCTGATTGATTCTTACAGTGATAATGCAATATTTTATAAGCCCTACTAATTATCCACTTTTAACAGCCTTTATTCTAGATTTGACTGAAAACTCTACCAGAACAGGTCTTTCACTGAGGAGACCCCCCCCCCCCCCCATTCATTTCTCTTTGCCTGTACTCTGATTTTAATCCCTGGTAGGGAAGCCAATCTCTAACCTTCAGTCCAAACTTCTTCTTGGCATTGTCCCACTCTGTTACCTTTCCCTCACTAGACAAATGCCTAGGCTCCTTTGCTGTCTTTCTCTAGTAAAGTTTAGTCCCCTCTTGCCTATTTTCTGTACCCCTACTTGCAGTCACACCTATTGGCAAAATTCTCCTTTATACAGTCCCATGTTGTCTTAGTTCTTAGAATACTTTCTGCCACTTTATGAATATAATATTCTGTATGACTGTTATTATTCTCCTTAAAGATCTGCATCCAAAATCCCACTCTTTCCTTTAATGCCCCCCCCCCCCACTGCCTCATCATGATTCCTTGCTTGTGTTATGTTTATGAGCCTTAACTGTGTAGCTCTAAAATATCTATTCAAATCAGGAAATATCAAACCATCTTATTCTCTAGAGTGGAGCGACTTATCCCACTTAGCTCTTGCCCTCTTTCACTCCCAGATAAATTTCTTCAAATCTTCAGTAATCATTATCTAAATCATCTCCTCTGATTTGATAAAAATATACATGACCTGTATATAAAACTAAAGGGACTAAAAACATTTTCACTGCTTGCAACTTACAATCCATATCCATAAACAGGAGCTTCTAGGTTCTTTTTGTGCTCTTTCTTGGTTTCTACATTCCTCTGTTTTATACAAATGTTCATAAACTTTCTGAAATACTTATAATGCCTCTACAGGATCTGTGGTTATTTTTCTTGTCATTGGCTCCCTATGTTTGGTGGCAAACCTTTCTACTTTCTTTTGTGTAAGGCATTATGCTAAAGGTTTTTGTGCTTAGGAGTTGTACTTAGAAAAATACTACCGAGAAGACCACCCCCCAATAAGATTGTGTAAATTAATCCATCCTGGGTGCTCCCTCCCTACTTTAAATGCAAAAGGAATACCTTCGGCTATCACCCAAAGACATCCTGAATGGGCCAGCTTGCCTGGTACTTAGAAAAATACTACTGAGAAGACCCCCCCCCCCCAACAAGATTGTGTAAATATTAAATGTAGACTTGATGTACTATCTATAGAGCTAGTCTGCCCTCCTGCGTGCGCATTCTAGCAGCCTACCACAGACCGTTTGCCCTCTCCCCCTCCTGTTATCACTATCCTAGAATATATTTAAACCTAAAACTGGTCCAACGATCCCTGCTGTTTGCTATCTCCTTCTACCATTAGGTGGCAGCATCTACCAATATAAATCCTAGATATTCTGTATAATCCCAACAAGTTTTATTTTTTCACAAACAGTTGGTTGTGAGTTAATATCCTTAGACTGTAAATATCTTCTCCCCCTGCTAAACCACCCTCTGTAAAGGCAGGCTTCATTTTTCTGGCTGGAAAACTTTGGCTCATACCTTCCAACTACAGCCTTTAAACTGCTCTTTGCTGATACTTTTCCTGTCATACTCACCTCTATTAAGCCCTCCCCCTCCTGGAACTGTTCTTCCTACTAACTTTCCACCCCTTTAGTCTCTCCTACCTTCTACCCCTCTAGTCCAACCACCTTCCCTCCATCTATCCCCTCCCCCGTAGCTAGTTTCCTCCTGGAGTTTACTTATACCTCCTACGGACTGTGTGGTGCCATTTTTAAATCCTGTCCTGAGCATCCACAGCTCCTCTGTTCTGGTCCTGCAGTTTAGGCTGCTTGTTTTCACCTCCTGGTAGGTCTTTTCAGCATATCTGTCTATCATTTGCAAGCCTCTAAGCAACTATTATGCTAAACTCTGTATTTTTACTTGTAACTGTGTTTTAGGGTTATAGATGGCCTTGTGCTGATGGTTATCACTCCAATGCAATGTTTGTAACTGTGTTGTAAGGTTATTGCTGGCCTCATGCTGATGGCTTCATTTATCTGTGACCTACATGTGTTTTTGACCTCTGCAAGCTACTTTTGGGATGAGTGGGGCTCTTTTCTACACTGACAAATGCTGCATTAATTTAGTATGGGTACAAGGGGCTTGATTGAATACTGCTGGCTTGTCACGACCAGAAACCTGGTGTAATGATGTCCTGTTAAAAGGATGCCAATCAAAGTGCATAGCTGAAAGCCGGATAGCCTCTTAAGGTGGAATAACAATCCTCCTTTAAGCCTTCCGCTTAAAATCAGGTTTAGCAGTCATTTTACTTTCCATTTGTAACTATAAGTGCTCCGCACAGCTTCTACACAGTTTTGGGGACCATTTTCCCCTTTATACTGTACTGTTTGACTGCTTGCTTTGTACTGTGTCATTTGCCCTTTGCTTAGGTTAATTACCAGCTTAGTAGCTGTAAACTGCTTTTTGGGATGAGTGGGTCTCTTTTTATGTTGTTGCCAGCTGCATTACTTTAGTCTGAGTATACAGGACTTGACTGTTGCACTTTACCGGCCTAGTCTGCTCTCCAGATGTCCTGTTAAAAGGACGCCAATGAACATATATCGTTGAAGGCCTTTATTTCTCTTTTAAGGTGGATCAATGGTCCTACTAGAGCCTTTAGCTTAATTACTGGCTTAGCAGCTATTTTACTTTTCCGTTTGTCTCTATAAGGACACCACATGGCTTTTATATTGTTCTGAAAACTGTTTTGAAAACTGTTCAGCACAAGTTATTGCACAGCATGAACATATCGTGGTTTACTGTGTTAGTCTGTTGAACACTATATATTGCACTGTTTAGAGATTTTATAGTATAACTTTATCACTTACCCCTTGCTTTCTGCTGCTTATATTTGGCTCTACTGCTGTATAACCCTGTCCTCTCAAACGGACTAGGGTCACTGATAGCATGCTGAACTGCTGAATGAATGTTTTGTTCTATTTAATGGAGCCTATATTGCCTAACTTGTATTGTTCATAGCATAATGTCTGCTGCTTTCCATTGTTAATCCCCATAACCTAATCTTCCTCTACATACTTGCTCCAGCCTCATCTAACCATAGCCTCTCTCTACTATTGTGCTTTGTTACACCCTCCCTTCTTGTCTAAACATCCCTTACCTTCTACCTTTCCTCTCTACATCAGCAATATTAACTAACTCAGTGTTGTCTCCCTCTCCTCTACAGTAATTCATCCCGGGTGCACTCTCCCTGCTTTAAACGCAAAAGGAAAACCTCCGGCCATCACCTGAAGACACCCTGAATTGGCCATCTTGCCTGTTACTTAGAAAATGCTACTGAGAAGACCCCCCCCAAAAAAGATTGTGTAAATGTATGTTACGTAACACTAATTAAATGTAGACTTGATGTACTATCTATAGAGCAAGTCTGCCCTCTCGTGTGTGCGTTCTACAGCCTACCACAGGCCATTTGCCCTCTCTCCCTCCTGTTGTCACTACCCTAGAATATATTTAAACCTAACATTGGTCCAACTATCTCTGCTGTTTGCTATCTCCTTCTACCATTAGATGGCAGCATCTACCAATATAAATCCTAGATATTCTTTATAATCCCAACAAGTTTTATTTTTTCACAAACGGTTGTGAGTTAATATCCTTAGACCGTAAATATCTTCTCCCCCCTTCTAAACCACCATCTGTAAAAGCAGCCTTCATTTTCTGGCTGGAAATATTTAGCTTATACTTTCCAACTACAGCCTTTAAACTGCTCTTTGCTGATACTTTTTCTGCCATACTCACCTCTAGTGTTCTTTCCCACTACTTCTAGCTTTATTCTTATCTTACCCCACCCTCTCAGCCTAATTATACAATACCAGCTTGCCCCTCATTACTCCTCCCACCTATAGCCATCATTCTTAAACTCTGTAATCTGTACTCCACCCAATAATTATAGTCCCCTCCTCCTTCCTTAAATCTCTAGAACACCTCCATCACTTTTTTTAACCCCTACCTTCTTCATAGCCTTCTCTATTTTCCTAACCCCTCACACCACTCTCTCTTTGCTCCAACATGCTCTCCTCAAATTATCACACCCTTCAGTCCCACAGCCTCCTCTTTCTGTTCCTACTTCCCTTATACTATGCTTCCTCATATTCCACCTATGCTTGTCCAATACCACCTACAAAGGCAGGTACCATACAAACCCACCTTCTCCATCACTCTTACTCCCATTTCCACTCCATCTCCTCTTCTCTCATTCAGCCCAACCCTCTGCACCTATTTCACCCTAAACTCTTCTCCTCTAAAGGCAAGACACTGTCACTTGCTCTAATCTACAATCTACCAAAATTCATGCCTGGCAGACCAATATGGATAAAGGATATCTCCTTCAACAACCTAGTCCAAGCTGGTGATATCCATCCTAACCCTGGTCCTACATCCTTTATTAACAACACTCATCCCTTACCTTCTTCCTCCTATCTCAACACCCTAAAGACTATAACAATTAATGCACAAAGTCTAAACAACAAAGTACACCAATTTCAAGCTTGGTTAAGCCATAACCAACCAGATATCTTAGCCATTTCCGAAACCTGGCTCAAGCCCTTTATCTCCAACTCTGAGATTCTGCCCCCAGGATTTTGTTGTCTCAGAAATGACTGACTAAATAAAAAAGGTGGAGGCACTGCCCTAGTCTACTCCAACCTTCTTACCTTAATTCCCCTCCAAATTCCAGTTCCTCAATTCCAGAACACTGAACTAATTGCTAGAATTCTAAAACTAAATAAACATAAAAATATCTGTATCATTGCCCTATATATCTCACCTGGTAACAATATCTCTACACTCGAAAATATTCTCGTATGAGCCTCTACTGAAATTAACTATGAAACTTATATCCTTGGTGATATGAATATTGACTGGAATAAAATCAGTTGCCCCTCTCCCTCCCTATCTATTAACCTCTATAACTTCACTCAAATAATCCTCTCCATCACTCGACCTAACAAAATAAACCCTCCCAGATCCACTATAGATTGGATCCTATTCTCAGATCCAAATAAAATAACCAATTCTGGCACAATTCCTGATACCTTTAGCGACCACCTCCCAGCCTTCATGCATCGCTCAACTAGTTCCTCCCCACACCAGCATCAGTACATTCAAACTCATAACCTCAGTAGCTTCAACCCAACTACTTTCTCAAATACTTTCAAATAAATGAACTGGCAAATTCTAAACATCCTTCCTCTTGACAAGGCTATAGAATACTTCAACTCTGTCTTCCTTGATACTTTAAACTCACTAGCCCCACTAAGAAACAAAAGGATAAAAACTAAAACTGCTCCTTGGCTATCCAAAGAGACAAAACAGATTATGCACCACAGAGACAAACTATGGAAACTTTACCAAAACAATAAACTGGCCAATACCTTGCTCCAATATAAACAGCTCTGCAACTGTGCAAAATGACTAATCACCAAAGACAAACAATCCTACTATATCAAACTTCAGTCCAATAACAATAAAAAAACCCAAAAAATTCTGGAACTCAAACTCACTCCTCAATTCAGGCTCCAAGAATAATCCCTGTTCTGACCCAAGTAAATCTGACCTCGAACTAAGCTCTGAATTTAACTCATTTTTATAGATGCTATTACTATCCTCACCAAGACATTTCCCAATAATGACCCAACTGCTCTACACTCTCCCCCTTCTAACTCACCTCATCTGTTTGAACTCAAACCCATCTCCACTAACTTTATAAAAAAACCTTTGTCCAAACTTAAACCTTGCTCTAACGGTCCCGACAATATTCCCTCTTCCTTCCTAAAATGTGATGCTGATGGCATTGCTCTCCCAATCAGCATCATTATCAACCGAGCCATAAAAGAATCATACATCCCCAAACTCTGGCACTCAGCTTATATTCTTCTTCTTCATAAAGGAGGCAAAAATACCAGCATCTCAAACTTTTGCCCCATTGCTTTGCTCTCACCAATCTCCAAAATCCTAGAAAAATGCATCCACCTTCAACTTATGCCTTTCCTGACCCAAAACAATCCTCTCACTCCTACCCAGCATGGCTTCCGTCCAGGCCATAGCACAATAACCGCTCTACTCTCTTTCCTAGAAACTGTCAGTCAAGCCCTCTACTCTCTTTTCTAGAAACTGTCAATCAAGCCCGAGATTCAGGACACTTAGTTTCTACTGTTTTACTCGATCTGTCTAAAGCCTTTGATACTGTTTCCCACAAGCACCTTCTCTGTCATCTCTCAAACCTTAATCTCTCACATAATGCTTTATCCTGGTTCTCCAGCTGTCTATCAGACAGATCACAGACAGTCAAATGAAAGAACTCCATCTCTTCCTTCCTACCTACCCCAACTGGCATACCACAGTGATCCATCCTTGCGCCAATGCTTTTTAACATCTTCATCAATAACTTTCACACTGCTATTCCTGATGCTAAAATCATTCAATATGCAGACAATTCAACCTTAGTCTGCTCTGCCTCAAACCTTTATGAATTGCTGACTAAAACCCAAACTGCCTTCTCAACAACTGAAAACTGGATGCGCCAAAACCACCTCTCTCTCAATGCAAATAAATCAAAGATTCTACTATTCCCTCCCACAAAGACCCTCTCCTATGATAAAAACAACTTCAAAGTCTATAGTCAAACCAACTCATCTATAGAAGTAGTCCCCTCTGCCAAACTACTTGGCATTACTGTAGATGAACACCTCAAGTTTGATATTCATATTCAACAAAATATTAAGAAATCCCACCAAAAGCTAGGTATGCTGTATAGGAATAATCACTTTCTCTCCAACTCTACCAGGCAAACTCTGGGCTCGACTTACCTTCTTCCTTCCTTATTATATGGAGCCCCTCTCCTAACCAACCTGTCCTCCTCTGTCACCTCTAAACTAGAAAACTGCTACAACAAAATCTCTAAATTTGCCTCTAAATCTAAAAATACCACCCATCACTGCCTAACCCTACAGTCCCTGAATTGGCTTGAACTCCCAGACTACTAGACTATCTCCAAATCACTACTGCACATAGACTCATATTTCACCCAACAAAATGTCTTACTCTAACTAACATCCTTATACACCCAACAGAGCTCTCAGATCTGAAAATCAGAACTTAACTACTATCCATAAACCTAAACGTCCTGCTGACCAACTTCTCCTATCTTTCTCACTAGGCAAAAAAATGGAATACCCTTCCCTCCATACTAAGAACCACACCAAACTCAGAAAACTTCAAAACCCAAGTATTCAAACACCTGTCCACTAAATGGAAATGTACCTGCCTTCACCCAACTTAATCCAAGGGGGTTCTCGCTCTGGTTCCCAAGCTCTACAACTCTCATAGTTATCTTGCTATGAGCCTATCTAAGCTCTCAACAATTTCTATAGCTTCTCTCTAAGGTCTCAACAAGTCCTACAGCTACCCTCACACAGCCCAGCCTTGTAAATATTGTAAATAGCATTCTACTGTTGATGTGCATATGTAAATCGAATTTACATTTTCTTAAAAGGTTTGTATGTAAACTGTTTCCACACCTAACACATATCTGTTTTCCTCAAATGAAACTGTACGTTCCCTAACTTCAAGCTTAATGTATTTGTTAACTATGCATGATATTGAATGCATTTATGAATAACTATTCTACACGATATTATCTTTAATATTAACTATCAGTTGTATCTAAATTGTATAATGCATCTTGGAGCTTTTCTCCCTGGGCCTCCACTGAAAATGGATCAGTTCGGCCCAGTGGACTTCCCCGGTAATCAAACTACAAATAAATAAATAAATAAATAAATAAATAAATAATAGTTGTTTAACAGCAATCTTTCCAAACTCATGCATATTATCCAAACACTCTCTTATTTTCTCTTTAGCACTCTGCAGTTACTGCTTCTTTTGTTCCTTGAAATTCCCTTATTCTGAAATACTTTAACCTTTGTAAGCCCCTCTAAATAATTACTATTATTTCTTAACCATATGTCTTACTCTTTCATTTCTACCCTGTTTTAGTCTGTCCTTCCACTTTCAGCAGCAGCTTTACCCATTTCAAAGTTCAAAAAGCAAAAAAAAAAAAAATCCTATATGGGCTATCAGTCACACACACACACACACACACACACACACACACACACACACACACACACACACACACACACACACACACACCTAGGGTACAAACTGACATTATATGCACCTACCGAACTGTGTATTAGATATAATGTGCAGGTCATGTATGTTTTTTGTGAAAACAAATTTTATTACATGTAGGCCATACTCAGGCTGTGGCATCAGTACTCCATCACCAATTACTTTTTGGATTCATGTTGATTAATTAACAATTATTTTATCAATTACATATCAATCAAAAAAAGTGGTTGAAACAATTTCCAGATAACCTCCGAGGCAAGTTTTTTTTGCCCCATGTCTCCCTGCACTACCCAAAAGTGTATGGATGGAAGTAGTTTAGGTAGATGTTGAATAACCTGTGGTATTTTTTTAAAAGAGTCACTTTATTAAATAAAATCATACATAAACATTAAAATCAAAAATACTTATCATAAAGCAAAAGTAAAAACAAAAGTAAATATCTCAAATGAATCTTAAATTATCCTATCATCCTAACTCTGCCTAACACTTTTAGAACAATATATGTTTTACTACTTTTACAGTATTACAGTTCTTACTATAAAGTTGGTTTAAACACCTCCTCTTCCATACTTCATTAACACACAAATACGTAATCTTTGTTTAACAGCATATTTTGATTTCCTTTAATATAACCAGAGCTCTATTTATATTATTCATTATTAAACATTCTAACTAATCACACCTCGGTTTCCTTATATTCCTTTTCCAGATCTGTCAGCAGTATGAAAATATGTACTCCATTGATTTTTCCTCCAAAACATCCTTTAAATGAGCATAACCTCTCTTCCAGTGCCATAAATGTAATTTTGTATGCATTAACATCCAGGTAAAGCTTCACATTTCTAATTCATACTTGTATGATCCTGTCCGGCACTATGCATGTCACGTGCTTCCATTTATGCATAGATTCCATATTCTGAATCAAATGTTAATCCTGGTTGCAAGGCCTTACAGTATGCCTCCATATCTCAAAGTCCCAAACTACACTCTTTATTGTCAATATTAATTTTTCCCATTGCACTGCTTCTCTGTTGTTATCCAAATAAACTCCTTCATTTCCTGATTGTCTCATTGTTGAGTGAACTGTTAAATGAGCAAATTCAAAAAGAACAATCTTAGGTCAAACGTTTGTCTTTTATTTTGTTTGTTGATGTTTTTAGAGTTGCTCTGAAAAGATCACTCTTTTTGAATTTGTTCAGTTGACAGTTCAGTCAACAATAAGACAATTAGGAAATTAAAGTCAAATTCCCAAACCCCACAGTACTGCAAATTTACATGTAAAGCAGCCAAAAGGTTAAAATATCACCCACAGACTGTGCCCAATTTCCTATTCATCCATATCTGACTTCTCAGTTGATACATATACACCTGACCTACATAAAGAACCAGTGGGAGCAAAAACATCTTAATCATTTGTATGTTATTATCACAGTGGAGGAAGATGCACACAGGTGGATTATATCTTATGTAGAAGGGCCAGTTTGAAGGAGATTGGAGACTGTAAAGTGGTTACCGGGGAAAGTGTAGTTAGGCAGCATAGGACGGTGGTTTGTAGTATGATGTTGGTGATCAAGAAGAGGAGGAGGGGTGTGAGGGCAGCATCAAGGATCAAATGGTTGAAATTGAAAAACGGTAATTGTGAGGTGGAGTTCAGGGATGAGTTAAAACAGGCACTGTGTGGCAGTGAAGAGTTACCAAATAGCTGGGTGACTACAGCAGAGCTAGTAAGGGCGACGGCTAGAAAGGTGCTTGGTATGACATCTGGACAGAGGAAGGACAACAAGGAGACATGGTGGTGGAATGAGGAAGTACAGGAGAGTATACAGAGAAAGAGGTTGGCAAAGAAGAAGTGGGATTATCAGAGAGATGAAGAAAGTAGACAGGAGTATAAGGAGATGAGTTGCATGGCAAAGAGAGAGGTCGCGAATGCTAAGGATAAGGCATATGAAGAGTTGTATGAAAGGTTGGACACTATGGAGGGAGAAAAAGACCTGTACCGATTGGCTAGACAGAGGGACCGAGCTAGGAAAGATGTTCAGCAGGTAAAGGTGATAAAGGATAATGAGGGAAACTACTCACAAGCGAGGAGAGTGTATTGAGGAGATGGAAAGAGTACTTTGAGGGGTTGATGAATGAAGAGAATGAGAGGGAGAGAAGGTTGGATGATGTAGGGATAGTGAATCATGAAGCACAATGGATTAGCAAAGAGGAAGTAAGGATAGCTATAAAGAGGATGAGGAATGGAAAGGCTGTTGGCCCAGATGACATACCGATGTTCAGGTAAAAAGGTGATAAAAGGATAATGGGGAAACTACTCACAAGCTTGATGAATGAAGAGAATGAGAGGGAGAGAAGGTTGGATGATGTAGGGATAGTGAATCATGAAGTACAATGGATTAGCAAAGAGGAAGTAAGGATAGCTATAAAGAGGATGAGGAATGGAAAGGCTGTTGGCCCAGATGACATACCTGTGGAAGCATGGAGGTGTTTAGGTGAAATAGCAGTGGAGTTTTTAACCAGATTGTTTAATGAAATCTTGGAATGTGAAAGGATGCCTGAGGAATGGAGAAAAAGTGTTTTGGAACCGATTTTTAAGAATAAGGGTGATGTGCAGAGCTGTAGTAACTACAGTGGGATTAAATTGATCAGTCACAGCATGAAGTTATGGGAAAGAGTAGTGGAAGCTAGGTTAAGAAGGAACGTGATGATTAGTGATCAGCAGTATGGTTTCATGCCGGGAAAGAGCACTACACATGCAATGTTTTCTCTGAGAGTGTTGATGGAGAAGTACAGAGAATGTCAGAAGGAGTTGTATCGTGTTTTTGTAGACTTAGAGAAAGCATATGACAGGATGCCTAGAGAGGAGTTGTAGTATTGTATGAGGAAGTCAGGAGTGTCAGAGAAGTATGTAAGAGTGGTACAGGATATGTACAAAGGTAGTGTGACAGCAATGAGGTCTGCTGTGGGAGTGACGGATGCATTTAAGGTGGAGGTGGGTTACATCAAGGATCAGCTCTGAGCCCTTTCTTATTTGCAATGGTGATGGACAGGTTGACAGACAAGATCAGACAGGAGTCCCCGTGGACTATGATGTTTGCAGATGATATTGTGAGCTGTAGTGAGAGTAGGGAACAGGTGGAGGAGACTCTGGAGATATGGAGATATGCTCTAGAGAGAAGAGGAATGAAGGTCAGCAGGACTAAGACAGAATATATGTGTGTGAATGAGAAGGAGGATAGAGGAATGGTGAGAGTGCAAGGAGTAGAGGTGATGAAGGTGGATGAGTTTAAATACTTGGGGTCAATAGTTCAGAGTAACAGTGAGTGTGGAAGAGAGGCGAAGAACAGAGTACAGGCAGGATGGAGTGGGTGGAGAAGAGTGTCGGGAGTGATTTGTGACAGACGAGTACGTGTAAGAGTGAAAGGGAAGGTCTGCAAGAGGGTAGTGAGACCAGCTATGTTATATGGGTTGGAGACAGTGGCATTGACAAAAAGGCAGGAATTTGAGCTGGATGTGGCAGAGTTAAAGATATTAAGATTTGCACTGGGTGTGACGAGGGTGGACAGGATTAGAAATAAGTATATTAGAGGGTCAGCCCAGTTTGGAAGGTTTGGAGACAAAGCCAGAGAGGCAAGATTATGTTGGTTTGGACATGTGCTGAGGAGAGATGCTGAGTATATTGGGAAAAAGATGCTAAGGATGAAGCTACCAGGTAACAGGAAAAGAGGAAGGCCTAAGATAAGGTTTATGGATGTGGTGGGAGAGCACATGCAGGTGGTTGGTGTGACAGAGCAAGATGCAGAGGACAGGAAGAAATGGAAACAGGTGATCCGCTGTGGCGACCCCTAATGGGACCAGCCAAAAGAAGATGATGATGATCGCTAACCATAAATAAAAATAAATAACCATTTCTTTTCTTAAATAATGTCTTTATATAATGCCTCTGTGCTGCCCTTCCACATTTTTCAGGTATCATGGGGCTTTTTTTGATGTACTGCATATGCGTATGGGACTTGTGTTCCCATGCTTACACAGTACATCTGTGCTGTGCAAAATTAGCAATGGAGAAAGGGAGATCTCCCTTGATTTTTTTTTTTTTCAATTTATTAAGAAGAAAAGAAAGAAACTAAGAGATATTTTACTTTTGGGAGAGCCGGGACAGACAAAATAAAAGGATAATCAGGTAAGTTTCTTTAGCTTTGCAGAACGTACCAGATTATCCTCTTATTTTTGTCTGCACTGTCTCCCTCATTCATTTCAGGTCTTCTGTTTTCTTTTTTGGTATATATAAAAAAAAAGAAAAGTAAAACAATTACGAGATATACTAATGGGAAAAGGTCTGAGCGACTGGACCTTTTCTTGTTGGTATATTCTCGGATTTATAATGGGCACGCTGATTGGGCTGGCCGATCAGTGTGCTCATTTTTGAATATTAATGACCAGTCATTGTATAATGAACATTAGAGAATGGGCAAACTGTACATCAGCACCCTGATTGGAAAACAAACGTTCTCAAGCAGGGTATTACTGTACAAGTAATGCCCGCTGAAAAACGAGTTTGCCGCTTCATGGCAGCATATCAAGCTGCCATGGAGCTCAGACTGAGAAAACGGAATGTCCTCCATTATTTTACGCTCACTAAGCAATGGTTTTGCTGTTTAGTGAGTGTAAAATGTGAAAAGAAAAAGACAATTAAAAAGAAATTGTGTGTGTATTTATGTCTGTGTGTATGCATGTATGTCAGTGAAAGTAATTGATTGAGCCATTATTTTACACTCACTAAGCAGCGCTTTTGCTGTTTAGCGAGTGTAAAATAAAAAAAGAAATAAAATAAAGGATATGTGAGAGTGTATGAGAGTAAGAGAGAGAGAGAGATCGATCAAGCAAAACAGAAAAGTGTGGGTGTGTGTGTTTATGTTTCTGTCTGCATGTGTGAGTGAATGTGTGCATGAAAGCAGAGAGACTGTGTGTGTGTGTGTGTGTGTGTGTGTGTGTGTGTGTGTGTGTGTGTGTGTGTGTGTGTGTGTGTGTGTGTGTGTGTATGTGTGTGTGATTGTGTGTGTGTGTGTGTGTGTGTGTGTGTGTGTGTGTGTCATACCTCCCAACCATCCCGAATTAGTCGGTTTTTACCAGGTTTTGGGGTCCAAATGATGGGGTGCCACGATTCCCGAGTGACACCCCATCATTTCCGATTGTTTCCCCACTTTATTTTTACATTTCGCGCTGTTTTGGCTGACATCATCATGTGCACAATGACGTCAGCACCGTTGGTACTACCGGAATTAAGCTCTGCACACATTTCCGGATGCTGGGCTGTTCAAATGCTGCAAGCGGGCTTCTGTTTAAATGCCGGCTGCCTGCTTTCGTTCAAGTCTCCTTCTCAAATGTTATCCGGACGTTATGTGGAATGAGACTGTCAGTTTGGATTTAAGGTAACGGGTGAAAGGGCTAAATGCTGTTGCTATTCAAGTGCTTTCGAACAGAGCTTGTCAGTTTTAAGGTAACAGAGCGGAAACTTAACTTCAAATGCTGCTGCTTGCAAAGGAGTTTGGATTTTAAGTGTGGGTGTGTGTGTTTTTTGCACATATCTGTTAAACTGACCTTTGTTGTCAAACTTTATCAATCTGTTAAAGATTTTGTCCATTGCATTTCACTCACCTCTGCAGTTATACTTGTAAGAATCTAGTAACATTGATACATATCAAAAGGACTTCATATATGAAATCTTAGATTAGAAAAGTATATGAACTGCAAAAGTAAGAAATGGAGAAATCATTTTAAACCCAAACATTTTTCGCATATACAGACAGTTTAAAGGCTATTTGTTTATGACTTTTGAAACTCTATAAGATCTCATTGTTGTAATCCAGTTACGGCTTTCTTAATATGCAACTGTAATGCTACTAAAAGATCTCATTGTTGTAATCCAGTTACGGCTTTCTTAATATGCAACTGTTAATGCTAGTAAAAGATTTTATTGTCGTAATCCAGTTACTGTTAATCTCACAATGCTCTAGCGAAGCATGTCATGATGACAGATTCTTCGCACACTTTTATATTTAAAGTCCTTGAGGTGATACATCAGAATTCCCGGGGTGGTGATGTAGTTACACATACTGAGGGTAAAGAAAGTGATTGGATCCTATTATTGAAAGCAGATAAAGGATCAGGCCTCAATGAAAGAGCGTCCTTAAGACCGAGGTTGAGACAAAGAAGGAATATAAGATAGTACAGTATAATTTATGAGGCATTGAAATTTTAATTGCTCATTTTATGAATTCCTTCTTATATGATTCTCAACTAACAATATTCTTATACCCTATTTATACAGTATTTTTATTTTTGTCCCATTGACTTACATGTTTTTTATACAGTTAGTCATTAGAAATATTATACTTTATTAGATTTTTCACCTGGTCATGAGTGCACAACAAATTCTGTTATTTTGAATAGGACAGACATTTCATTAACATGAAACATAGACATGATTCTGGATTTTTTGATGTTAAGGATCAATGAAATATTGTATTTATGCATATTAGATAAAGATATAGATTTTTGTATTCAATTTTAAAGCTTTTAGTTGTTTTCTAAGCATTTTTATGTCTTTCATAAGGTTTTTATGAATTTGAGTGTATAGTGGTAATTGTTTGTATACCTCTTTAAATGCATTTTCTATGTGATTTGATTGTTTGATTGGCATTTACTATTTTATTATAAATGGCTGCTCTTTCAGAGCACAATTGTCATAGATCTGAAGAAGCTGTGAAGCGAAAGCGCTTATCTGTACTTTTATTAAACAGTATACTGACATTAGTTGCCTGGCCGTCTAACGTTCCTTGTATTGGACTCTAACGTTTATGGTATTGGATTCTGTCATCAGTGGACTTGCACTTGCTAACTCTGGGGTTTGTTGCAGTTTGTTTGATTATTCATTATATTTTTCTTACCCCAGTGTCAACCTGCAGCGTGACCGGAGATTTTTTATCAGTTACATATATATTTATACATAGTCTACGCGTGCAGGAGCAGTGTATCGACGTTTTTGGATTTTATACTTCATTTTTTGCATTCTCAACCTATCAAATGGCTGATATCGAACTTGATTACATTCCCAGAGATGAACATCGTGGGAGCGTAGCTTTGCGAGATGACGTCGTTGTCAAGAGGTTTCAAGACCAGTTTAAAGGAAATGCCTATACATCTTGGTTCTTTGATGAGGAGACAGCACGAAGGGATGCGATAGGACAGAACTTTGATTCTAATAAATTGTATACGATGCTTGAAGACATCGAGAAGAGCTTCATTAAGCTCAAGAGGCTACAAGTACAAAGGGCACATTTTCAGTTATGCCTAGATCGCAACATAATACCGAGGGGTCTGCGAGTGTTTACAATGCCTAGCCAAGGCAAGGACTACCCAGAACTTCTGGCACAGTGGCAACGCCTGAATATAGAGGTGAGTCAGAAGTATTTGATGCTCTTAATTAACTTCTTTAAACCAGAAGAGACTGCCTTGACCGAAGAGATAAAGAACAAGCAATGTATTTTGTTTAACGACTTTCCTTCGGACATTGTATGCCCTTTGTTTGACAACATGTTGGATAGTATTTCCGTATTTGAAAGAAAGCTATACCAGCAAAAACGGCATAAGGTCATTAGGGACACTAATGACTTTAAAAATGGACACGTCTTTATGTGGCCTAGGCTCAATACAAAAGCTACAGCAGAGCCAAGTAATGTGAACTTTGCCAATGCAGTAAAAAAGACGGGGTATGATAAACCGATGAACAGGGTTGTTGACATGCGTCCTAGAGCTTCTAAGGACTGTAACCAAATAATTGATGGGAATAACACAGCTAATAGCTCTGTATTAACTCAAATTGTACAAGTTGATGTTTTAGAGAATAACATTGTAACTAATAATGTCCTAAATAGTGAACACTGCAATGATTCCACAGATGTGATACACTTAGTGCATTCTACTGTGGACAATAACACTAACCTGTACCCAGAGGTTAAGATAGTTAAAGATAAAACAAAACAATTAGTGAAAGAACCTACTGATATACATACTAATGAACTGGTCGTTAGACCAAAGCAAACTGCTATACATTCTACTTCTAATACGTCTGCCCAACTGGTTTTTCCTCTTCCAGTCAGAGCGGAGAACAACAGGTTTCGTTCCCGCTCGGTAAGCAGAGGCAGACAAAAAAGAAAACTCTCAGAAGAGTATACCCCACAGAAGACACTGAGAAAGATGTGAGTAGACAAACACTAGTACACAATATGTCGAATTATATCTTGACAGATGAAGAGCTGAGCTTATTGAACAAAGGGCTCAATTTTATTCCCAGAAGTAAGAGTAATATGATAGACACTATAATGGATGTTCGACTTTTTTGTAGAAACACGATGTTGAAACTTATGTTTAAAGACAGCATTCAGGCACATACTGAGTTTAAGTTTAAGAATTTGAGTGAGTTTACACCCACTAATCACCCATTGATAGAAGCATATATGAGACTTACTGAAGACGAACTCTATAATTACTATGAGAATAAAGCCTCCAAAAAGCAGTATTATAGTAAGGACAACCTCACATATGGTGAAAGACTTAGCCTCAGGAAATTACATAGTGATTCTAACATAGCTATTAGACCTGCGGACAAGGGAGGGAAGATTGTGGTTATGGACATGACTGATTATGATGCACGTATGACTTCTATGTTGTCTGATGACTATTATGTTAAAATGGCTAGACATGATGTAGTTCAAATTATTAGATATGTGTATAATACTATTACAGACATTTTTATGGGACATTTGATAGATAGAGATACTTATGAATATCTTATTGTCTCTCATCCTGTCATACCCATCATACATGGCCTCCCAAAGATACATAAAGACCTGACAAATCCTCCATTAAGACCTATAGTGTCAGGCCGAGGCTGGGTAACCGAACACCTATCAGTTTATGTAGAAAAACATTTGAGGCATGTATTAAATATCAATAAGACAGTTTTAAAAGATTCAAGACAATTTTTACTTGATTTATATACTTGCATCAAAGATGTGACGATCAATATGGAATATATCTTTGTTACATTTGATATCCAATCTTTATTTACCATGATCCCCAATGATTTGGGTGTCATGTATGTTACTGAATATATGCACAAGTATAGTGACTATCCAGCAGTTAAAATAGATTTAATAACTTGCTTTTTGGAACTTATATTAGAAAATAATTTGTTCATGTTTAGTGAGGAAATATATAGGCAGAAAGATGGCGTAGCTATGGGCACACCCTGTGCCAATAGCTACGCCAACATGTTTTTAGCCCAATGGGAGGAACAGTCTCTTTTTGGAGATGCTTTATTTAAACAACATGTTATTTTTTACCGACGTTTCGTCGATGATTTGTTCGTTCTATGGAAGGGCACAAAGGAACAACTTGATTTGTTTTTTACCAACATGAATGATTTGCTCACTTGTCTTAAATTTACAATGAATAGCTCACAACATAGGATAGAGTTCCTTGATATGTTTATTGAAAGGCTCGACAATAATATTATTAATACAGGGGTATTTCGAAAAAGTTGCTACAGCAACAATTTACTACACAGGTCTAGCATGCATCCTTCACATGTTTTTAGGAACATTGTGAGAGGACAAGCTAATAGAGCATCCAGACTCAACCCTATTGATCAATGTTATGAAACAGAGCTTTCTAATTTGAATGATAGACTAGTAGAGCGAGGTTATCGCAAACATGAAATTAGTGAGCAGTTGAAGGCTGCTTTAGCTTTAAGATCCACCAAAGGATCACCTTACTTTGGCCCACAAGAACATTTGATGGACCAGAACCCAGATATGTTGTTTCCGCGTATTATTAAATTTAACACACAGTACACATCAGATCATCTAGAACTAAGAGAGATTATGAATAAGCATTGGGACATTCTGTTAGTTGACAACGAACTTAGAACTATAGTGGGTAATCACCCTAAGTTTCTGTATAGAAACAAAAAGAATCTGAAAAGAAAACTTTGTTATACCTCTAATACTAGATTGGAAATGAATGGAGGTAGTACGAAACCGTGTGGACGATGCAATTTCTGTTGTTATATAGATGAGACACCTCATTTTTTTCACCCAGATCTGAGAAAGAGTTTCTCTATTTCTGTTGAAGCAGATTGCATGACACCACATGTTGTCTATTTAGCTACCTGTCAGATATGCTCCTCATTCTATGTAGGGAAAACCAATCGTCCACTTAGGGACAGAATGAGAGAGCATATCTATCACATAAAAAAGTGCTCGATACACAATGCTCTAGCGAAGCATGTCATGATGACAGATTCTTCGCACACTTTTATATTTAAAGTCCTTGAGGTGATACATCAGAATTCCCGGGGTGGTGATGTAGTTACACATACTGAGGGTAAAGAAAGTGATTGGATCCTATTATTGAAAGCAGATAAAGGATCAGGCCTCAATGAAAGAGTGTCCTTAAGACCGAGGTTGAGACAAAGAAGGAATATAAGATAGTACAGTATAATTTATGAGGCATTGAAATTTTAATTGCTCATTTTATGAATTCCTTCTTATATGATTCTCAACTAACAATATTCTTATACCCTATTTATACAGTATTTTTATTTTTGTCCCATTGACTTACATGTTTTTTATACAGTTAGTCATTAGAAATATTATACTTTATTAGATTTTTCAGCTGGTCATGAGTGCACAACAAATTCTGTTATTTTGAATAGGACAGACATTTCATTAACATGAAACATAGACATGATTCTGGATTTTTTGATGTTAAGGATCAATGAAATATTGTATTTATGCATATTAGATAAAGATATAGATTTTTGTATTCAATTTTAAAGCTTTTAGTTGTTTTCTAAGCATTTTTATGTCTTTCATAAGGTTTTATGAATTTGAGTGTATAGTGGTAATTGTTTGTATACCTCTTTAAATGCATTTTCTATGTGATTTGATTGTTTGATTGGCATTTACTATTTTATTATAAATGGCTGCTCTTTCAGAGCACAATTGTCATAGATCTGAAGAAGCTGTGAAGCGAAAGCGCTTATCTGTACTTTTATTAAACAGTATACTGACGTTAGTTGCCTGGCCGTCTAACGTTCCTTGTATTGGACTCTAACGTTTATGGTATTGGATTCTGTCATCAGTGGACTTGCACTTGCTAACTCTGGGGTTTGTTGCAGTTTGTTTGATTATTCATTATATTTTTCTTACCCCAGTGTCAACCTGCAGCGTGACTAGAGATTTTTTATCAGTTACATAAATGAAGTGCCTTCAGCACTTAAGTTATATAAAGATCACACATAGCAATGGTTATGATGGATATCCCTGACTATTCATAAACATTATAGTGCCACCTTTTAATAGTATCCTGAGTATGTTGCTTAATTTCATCTTGAAATTATACTATTGCACAGAGACTTTGAAATTTGCAGATATCAGAGCCCTTTCTTTAGAGGTGGCATGAAATACCATGCCCATCTGCAGATCTGTCAGCCTTTTGCAGACTTTGACTTGCCCTTTTTCTGAGATTACCAATTGGTTGCTTGTTTACAGTAATACCTGACTTTCTGATTACATTTCCAGCCATAAGCTTCACCAAAGAAGATTGTATAAAACATATAAATCACATTGTTAAAGGAAAAGCAGTGTCATAGACTACGATGCACAATAAGTTCAGCCTTCTTAGGTCTGATAAACAGCCTTCCTAGATCAGATGAAGGTGTCTGCTATAGTTCCACTATCAGGAATTACTTACAGCTTAAGTGAGTTAAGTAAGTTTCTTCACAATGAGATGGTAAATTTGTTGACTTGAAGAAATAAATGCCAATGAAAATGCATACAACTTTCTTTTTGGTTAGAGTACAGCTAATTGAATGTGCAAATGACGTGTGTGTGTATGGGCTTTTATGATGGAAATGTTCTGAATTGGGCAGTTTTGTCATTACTGGTTCATGCATTTTGTTTCATTGCCTACTGAAAAAATGTTCAAACAATACATTTAAAATGTGCTGTAACTAAATGTGCTGTATTATACAAGGAATGTAATTTAGCAATTTCCTGTTTATAAGATCAGTATTTAAAATGTGTCCCTATTTTTGGGATGTTTTCCCCATTATTGGCTTGTCCAGGTTTTTTGTGCTATGAGGTTGAGAACTATGGTGAGAAGAGAACTGGATTCACTAAATGATATAGCCATTTAAGTTTCAGTCTTCCTATCTTTTGAGGAAACAAGCTGCTGATTTGGCATAGTGGTATGTTGTTGCTCTGACTGTAGTGCACAGAGCACTGTGTTCAAGTCTTGCCAGTGAAATGCATGGTGGTAACACAACATTTTATTCTAGCAACTTTACAAAATTATACAAACAATGTTTAAAATGTGTCCCTGGTTTTTGGCCTTTTGTCCCCCCCCCAAAAAAAAAATTTAAATTAAAAATAATTGTAAGAAGCTGTGCAAAATGCCTATGCCTTACACCACTGTCATTCCGTGTGTGTGTGTGTGTGTGTGTGTGTGTGTGTGTGTGTGTGTGTTTTGGAAATGTTCTGAACTGGGCAGTTTTGTCATTACTGTTTCATGCATTTTGTTTCATTGCCTACTGGAAAAAATGTTCAAACAATAAATTTAAAATGTGCTCTGTCTAACAAGTGTGCTGTATTATACAAGGAATATAATTTAATAAAGTCAGGAAGGTGTATCAAAGAACACATGTATGTTTCTTGTTTTGTGTGCAAGGGGCCAGTGATTTGAAAACAACCCAAAGGTAATCTTTATCCACCACTGGCCAGATGCATTTTCTTTGGATGTGGTGTAGGTTTCAATGCTATTTTAATGAATATGAGTATCAAGGGCAGAGAAGTTTTAATGCCAAGTCTATTTTCATTGTGAGACAGTATTGCTTTGTTTAACAAATGTCTATTGGTGTTTGTGCATTGTGCTGTAAAGTGTAAAAATAAAATCCAAATAATAATTGTAGAAATAAAGCAGTATGCACACTAGTGTTTATGGTAAATGGAGCAAAATAGTCAGGTAATGGGACATTGGAATGGCTGCAGGGGGACTCTGGTGCCATATTTTGGTTGTCTGTTCTTCAGTTTGGACGAAAGTTGGTATCCCACAATTTCAACGGAGTGGGTGGGGTTACATAATTATGTATGCAAATTTTATGTTAAACAGCATACAGATTTGTACCTATTTTTCATGGGCCTTGTCCAGATTTTTGATGTTTCAAGGTTGAGTGGTATGGTGTGTGTGTGTGTGTGTGTGTGTGTGTGTGTGTGTGTGTGTGTGTGTGTGTGTGTGTGTGTGTGTGTGTGTGTATGCATGTCTGTGGTGAGAGAGAAAGAGAGATAGAGAGAGAATGGTGTGAAAGTGATTAAATGATCCCCTGGTAGCGTGTGAGAGACAGTGAAGAGTGAGAGCGATCCCTGGCAGCAGCAGCAGTTTTATGTACTTCTCGACCTGTTAGATATACCTGACTAGGAACACATTTTAAATATTGCCCTTATAAACTTATAAAGTTGGTAGAAGAACTGGATTTGTGTTAACATGTATTTTCTGAGGAGTATTAAATTTGCAACTTAAATACATGTCATTATTTAGCAACTTTAAGCTTTACATCATGCAGTGGTTTGTCAAAACACATATTTTTTATGAGGAACAGACTGAAAATATGAGGCAAAATCTGGGCATTCTGCAAAAATATCTACAGTTGAGAGGTATGCTCTTAGATTAAGGTATCTGGATTAGCCTAAAATAAACAGGACAAAGGCTCAGAATAGAAGCATATTTTAAATGATTTGTGTTAGCATGCATTTTCTAAAGCAGAGGTGAGTGTGTGAGAGAGAGTGAGTGAGATCTACCACTGGCAGCAGCAGCAGAGAGGTTTGTATACTTCTGGACCCTTCAGCTGAAGAAATCTAGATAAAGCCTAAAATAAAGGGGAACAAACAGTCAAAAATAAGAACAGATTTTAATTATTGCTCTTAAAAATTACAGACTTACTTAAATAAAAAAAGATTTTTGTTAGCATTAATTTTCTGAAGGAAATAAAACTCTGAAACTCAAATGTATGTCATTATTTAGTAACTTCTATTTCCAATGGCTGGCAATAAACCAAATGTTTTAGGAGTAAGGGACCAAAAAATAAAGTAAATACCTGGATTTTTTAAAGTGTTATATTTTGGATGTGAAATGTTTCCTCCAACACCATTAACATATACTGCAGCATGTATGAAACATTAGGCAGAGGAACTATTTTGCATCAAAAATATATATCAAAACAAAACAAAACAGTACTTAAAAAATAAGTAAGTAAGTAAAACACAACAATCTTACAGGGAGCCCATTCTCTAAGTGTAATAATGCCCTCCAGGGTGTGTGTTAATGTATAATTAACACCCTTCTAGGAGTGTACAGACCTGACGCTGCAGGGAGGGCATTAATTACACATAAACACGCACCCTGTCAGGCACTGCTTAACATTGTCCATGTTTGCAGAAACTCAATTGCCTCAAGGGATCTCTTTATAAATTCCCAAATCACTATGTTAAATGTTCTCAGCATTTAGACCTATTAACAATAATGTGATATTATTGCCCAGTGCATCCCTTTGAATCATACGTGTTCTGTGAATATATCAGATGTTTGCCTACCTTCTATAAATCCGCAACCTAGTTATGTCTGTTGTTCTTGACAAAATGTTTGCCATTCTTTTTGCCAGAATTATCACAAATACTTTGTAGTCACAATTCAGAACTGAAATGGATCTGTATGACCCTAGATCAATGGGATTTTTTCCTCTCCTTTGGTATAACTACCACTATTGCTCTAGTCAGCTGCACATCCTTACCCAAAAATAATGTTAAAAAGTACTAGACAGACTTTTATTACTTCCTGATCTTTCTTTTTCCACATTTCTGTTGGAATTTCATCATTTCCAGAGTTTTTCCCTGTAGTCAGTTTTTTATTGCTTCTTTAATTTCATGTTCCTTTATTTTTGAGGTTAATACCCCTCTTTCTACTTCTGATGACCGAGGTGGTCATAATTGTCTCCAATATGTTGCCACTTCTGTGTGTGTTATTCTAAACCTCTATATCATTTTATATATTGTATTGTAATAATTTACTATTAAAGCCATAATAATCTTGGGTCCACATCTACCTCACCATTCCATAATTTCTGACTTCATTCATCATCTTTTCAACTTTTTGTTGCCTCAAGTAGTAAGCCAGCAATTTGGGTGCTCTACAATTATTGTGAAAAAGGGTTGTTTTAAAACCACTGCTCTGCGTTCATTCATATTTTCGAAGTCATCTTGCGTAGACATTCTAGCTTCTTTTGATCACTCTTCATCCTGCTGTTTTCACTTACTCTTTTTTGTTTCTGTAAACCCCTTACTTTTTAATGCCCTCTAGATATCTATTATGATTATTCAATATCTGATTTGCTTTCATTGTGACATTTCTAATTTCCAGTTTCAAAATTATTCAAATTCTTTACAAGGATTTTACTGCTTAGGTTCAAATCTAATAACATTTCAGTTAACATTTGATCTACTCAATCATTAAGCAGCTTACTTTTTAGAAGAAATACTGGATAATTCAAGTATTTATTACAATATACTTTTATTTTCTTACAAAACTTAATTTGCATCGATATATGGTCTGACAGTGTCACTGGGTGTGCTTTCATGTTTTGAACCATGTTAGATTATTCTTTTGATATGTAACATCTCTCTAATGTTGCCCAGGAGCCATATTTCCCTGAAAATGTGTATATTCCACTTTATTCTGTTTGATTTTCATTATATCTATAAACTTAAATACATGCACATATTTCTCTGAGTATCTGCCCTCTGATGATATTCTGTGAAATGTCAGCCCTTCAGAGACATCTTCCTTATAGCCTCAAGTGTTCTAATCTCCAACTACCAGTGTACAGCCTTGATGAAAAGCTATATGCACTCCCATAATATTTTTAATTCCTGTCTAGCTGTTTTCAGAGGAACATATAATGCAGCCAGTGCAATTCTTACATTTTCCCAACAACCTCTCATCATCATAACTCTTATTTGCCTGTCCATTTGCTTCTCAAACTTTATTATTAAATATTCACAATAAGTATCTGCATATAAACTTATTTACTATCCAGATAAATGCTCTACGCCAAAAATGTCTTATTGTCCTACTACAGTCCTCCTTTCTGGTGAAAAGTTCTTATTAATATCCACTAAGTTAAATACCTCAGCAGGGGACTTGTTATACCAAGCTATGGAGCCCAGTCCGAGAACAAATCAAACTTGCTGACAAACTGCCAGGCTTTAAAACATTGCTTAAACTATAAATGAACAGATCCAGCTCATGCACATCACCAGATTGGGGCTTTCATGGACTCGGCACTTTCACTAATAACTTATGGCTACATCTTGACCATAGGTTCATAGGTAGGTACTATGCTATTAGCCCTAGGGCCTATATAAGCCCAGCCAAAAAGATACCCTGGATTTCGGCACCCAAAAAAATTATTTTCCTGTGCCCCTGTCGAGCAGAACCACATAGGTGATCCCTAGGGTGAATTTCCTATTTCCCATCCAATCATTAAGATTTTTCTTGAAGAGTGCTAATGAGGAGCTTTGTTTGATATAGGTACGTAATTTGTTCCAGAGTATGGGCAGTCTCTGGGACAGGAATCTATCCCTCCAGCATGTTCTGTTTATTGTGGTGACAAGGTTTAGGTCCCTAGAGCATGTAGCTCAGGGGGATTGGGATTTCTTTAGGTGGAGAATGTCCAACAGCTCTGGGTTTGACATAGCTTTTTATTTTAGGCAGAGATCACCTCAGAGTAGGTGATATGTGATGGAGTAAAGATGGAGTTTTTTTAGATGGTCTGCATACGGCATCTGTTTGAGGCAAGTAATACTCTTTGTGAGGGATTTCTGTGGCCTTTCCAGTTGTTGTAGATGTCTTGTGATGTACAAACCAAAGGGTGCATTGTACTTTATAATGGGTCTAATGAGTAATGAGTAGAGGGGAACAATGACCTCTTTTTTTCTGGATGAAAAACCTTTTGTGATGAGGTGTGCCATGTAGAAGGATTTCCTGACTACTGTGGCGATGTGATTATAAAATGAGAGACTACTGTCCACCTGTGTCCCAAGGTCCCTTATCACACTTTCAGTGTTAAGTAGACTACCACCTATGTGGTAGTTCATGGGTACTGAGTTTTTACCAAAAGGAATGACAATGCACTTTTTGGTATTGAGCTTGAGGCCATGACTTTGACACCAGGCATCTGTCTCAGTGAGGCCCTTTTGTAGGATGTCCATATCGTTAGGAGTTTCGATTATGGTTCCTAGTTTGCAGTCATCTATGAACTTCATTAGCCAAAGACCTTCTGTGTTAGCCTGTACTTCAGAAAAGTAGATACCAAACAGGAGAGGACCCAGGACTGAACCCTGTGGTACTCCACTTGTCACTGGTCTGAAGTTGGATTTGGAGTCTGCTACTTTCACAGTGTGGGTTCTGTCAGTGAGCCAGTTGGCAACCCATCTTGTGACATAGGGATTTATACCTAGTTCAGTGAGTTTATCTATAATTCCAGAGTGGGGGGGATGGTGTCAAAAGCCTTGGCAAGATCTAGATAGGCTGTGTGAACCACCTTACCCTAGTCTACGGCTTTGGTGACTGCTTCAAAGAAGTCTGTTAGGTTTAGGAGACACAATCTGCCTTTTACAAACCCGAACTGGGTGGGGTCCAGAGTTTGGAGATTACCAATGTCTTTCTTTATAAGTTGCATGATGATACATTACATGGCCTTGCAGACCAGGCCTGTTAGGCTAATGGGGCAGCAGTTCCTGGGGTCCATGGTGGCTCCCCCTTTGTGGAGTGGGATAACCGTCGCTCTGCACCATTCAGTGGGCACAAAGACTGAGGTGAGGCTATGATTGAACATGATGCTTAGGTGGGGTGCCAGTTCATAGGTTCATAGGTAGGTGCTAGGCTATGAGCCCTAGGGCCTATACAAGCCTAGCCAAAAAGGTACCCTGGCTTTTGCCACCCAAGAAAATTATTTTCCTGTGCTCTGTTGAGCAGAGCCACAGAGGTGATCCCTGGGGTGAATTTCCTATTTCTCATCCAATCATCAAGAGTTTTCTTAAAGAATGCTAATGAGGAGCTTTGTTTGATATAGATAGGTAGTTTGTTCCAGAATATGGGAAGTCTCTGGGACAGGAATCTATCCCTGCAGCATGTTCTGTTTTTTGTGGTGGCAAGGTTTAGGTCCCTAGAATGTGTAGCTTGGAGGGATTGGGATTTCTTTAAGTGGAGGATGTCCAACAGCTCTGGGTTTGACATAGCTTTGTATGTTAGGCAGAGATCACCTCTGAGTAGGCGATATGTGACGGAGTAAAGCTGGAGTTTTTTGAGACGGCCTGCATAGGGCATCTGTTTGAGGTCAGTAATCTTCTTCATGTGGTATTTCTGCAGCCTTTGAAGTTGTTGTAGATGTCTTGTGAGGTACATACCAAAAGGGCGTTGTACTCTATAATGGGTCTAATGAGTAATGAGTAGAGGGGAACAATGACCTCTTTTTGCTTGGATGAGAAACCTTTTGTGATGAGGTGTGCCATGTAGAAGGATTTCCTGACTACTGTGGCGATGTGATTATCAAAGGAGAGACTACTGTCCACTTGTTTCCCAAGGTCTCTTATCACACTTTCGGTGTTGAGTAGACTACCACATATGTGGTGGCTCATGGGTATAGAGTTTTTACCAAAGGGAATGACAATGCACTTTTTGGAATTGAGCTTGACGCCATGGCTTTGACACCAGGCATCTGTCTCAGTGAGGCCCTTTTGCAGGATGTCCACATCGTTAGGAGTTTTGATTATGGCTCCTAGTTTGCAGTCATCTGCGAACTTTGTTAGCCAAGGACCTTCTGTGTTAGCCTGTACTTCAGAAAAGAAGATGCCAAAAAGGAGAGGACCCAGGACTGAACCCTGTGGTACTCCACTTGTCACTGGTCTGAAGTCGGATTTGGAGTCTCCTACTTTCACAGTGTGGGTTCTGTCAGTGAGCCAGTTGGCAACCCATCTTGTGACATAGGCATTTATACCTAGTTTAGTGAGTTGATCTATAATTCCAGAGTGGGGGATGGTGTCAAAAGCCTTGGAGAGAGCTAGATAGGCTGTGTGAACTACCTTACCCTTGCCTGCGGATTTGGTGACTGCTTCAAAGAAGTCTATCAGATTTAGGAGACATGATCTGCCTTTTACAAACCCGAACTGGGTGGAGTCCAGAGTTTGGAGATTACCAATGTCTTTGTTTATAAGTTCCAGACCGGACTTGTTAGGCTAATGGGGTGGTAGTTCCCGGGGTCTGTGGTGGCTCCCCTTTGTGAAGTTGGATAAGCATCACTGTGCACCATTCAGTGGGCACAAAGCCTGAGGTGAGGATATGATTGAACATGGTGCTTAGGTGGGGTGCCAGTTCATTCTATAGTTCATGTAGAAGGCAGCCTGGGATGTTGTCAGGTCCCATGGATGCCGTGTTCTTGGCTTTGGAAAGTGTGTTTTTTACCTGTGGAGCCGTGATTACAGGAACTTTGCATTCTTCCAGTATAGAGATGGGCCCTTTCTGGGGTGAGGGGTGGGGTAAAGTTAGCACTGAACCTATCTTACAGGATGTTGGCAATATCAGTTGGTTCTGTATATTTAGTGCCATTGTGCTGTAACTCAGAACATATCTGAGTGTTGCCATTGAGATTCTTGACATAGCTATAGAATGCTTTGTGGTTGTCTTTAGAATCAGTGGCGATTTTGTTTTCATAAATAGCTTTGGAGGATTTTATGAGGGATCCCAGCATCTTATTGAGGCTGACCAGGGCGTTCCTCCAATCATGGGATTTTACTCTTTTTTTGCAACAGTTTCTTTCTTCTGTTGTAGAGTTTGTTTATGGCAGGGGACCACCAGATTGGCTTCCTTTTTTTGGAGGATAGCATCTTGGTTCTGTTAAGGATAGCATGATCCATGCACTCGTGTAAGTGCTTATAAAATGCATTTGTGTAGGATTCAGCAGTCGTACCTCTATTGCCCATCTGCATGGGTGTCGTGAGATTTGCCACTTCTGTCTTAAGAAGTGAGAAGCTGGCTTTGAGAAATGTTTTACGGTGGTTTCCCTAATGGGGGGTGGGGGGTGGGATGTGTTTGTCTAGGGTGATTAGCTTGTGGTCAGATCTGACCAACGAGGATTTGATCTATGGTGTGGAACACCAGTTGCCCATATTGGTAATGACCAGGTCTAAGATATTGCTGCCTCTGGTGAGGGTGTGGCTATGTTGATCCAAGGTGTTGGAATTTATAAATTCCAGAAAATGTTGAGCACAAGAGTTAGTACATGAGTAGTTTTTCCAGTTAATGGTGGGGTAGTTGAAATCGCCCATTATTAGGGTGTTGGGTTGTACCCTAATATTTTCCAGTGTATCAAGAAATGAGGAGTGGGAATCCTGGGGCATGGTGGGGGATCTGTAGCAAGTTACAATTTGGATTGCAGTCTTGCCCAGAGTTGGTTGCACTTGGATAATCTTGGATGCATTATGCTGAACAACTAGCCTGAAGGTGTGGATATCCTTAATGAATATGGGCATGCCTCCACCTTTAGTGTTTCGGTCCAGGTTAGGTGGCCGAAAGGTGTGGTATGAATTATAGCCTGGTAATGCAGGGGTGCTCTCTGGAGCCTTGAACCAGGTCTCTGTCACTGCACAGATGTTGATGTTCTCCATTTTAAGGAGTGCCTCGAGTTAATGCATTTTGAGGTTTAGACTTCTAGCACTGAGTAGCATTACCCGCAGATTTTGCTTGCTTGTACCTGTTACGGTTGTGAATATGTTATTTGAACCTTGCCTAAAAAAGCACTATAGGGGTGGCAAGAGCCTTAGCCAGTATTCAGAATCCCAAGGGCGACAGGTGCAGGCCATCTCTGGCAAAGCATCATGATCTGTTGATCATGTTATCCCAGGCAGACAGATATTGAACCCCCTTAGAATGACACCAAAAGCTTAGTCAATTGTTGAAGTCAGTCATTTTGTCCTTGTACTGTGGTGTCATTCTGGGTGATGGCAGGATGCTACTCAGGGCTAGGGTCATACCTGCCTGGGCTACAAGATCGGAGACTTTCTCCATGTCTCTTTTCATGTAGTCCAGGGAGGTATGTCTCAGGTCGTTCACACCAACATGGACAATGACAGAGACATATTTGTACTTGTTGTGGAGTGACCTGAGTATGTGCATTATGTGGCAGATCCTGTCACCCAACAGGCAGCTGACAGTAACTTTCTCCTTGTTTAGCCTGGTGAGTGGAACAGCAGTGTGCCTGATTATAGAGTCACTTATGACTAGAGTGTTGGGTACATTGTTATGCCTTATGGGCTGTGGTTGAGTGGTGCACTGAATTTGTGAGCTATGTGTTATTTGAGTTGTGTTGAGGGGTGGAGGTTGCCTATGTTTCTGCTTTGGAGGTCTCTGTTGCTTGAGCAGATTTTTATTGAGAGCCTCTGCAAATGTAGGTGTGTTTTGTGTTGCTATATGTGTGTTTTGATGGTGTAGGTTTTGAGGGACTATGTGATGAGTGTGGTGTGGTGCAAGTGTTTGCCTTCTCCTCTTGACTCTCTAGTCCAGTTTTGGGTGATGAGAGCTTTGCTTCCAGTTTGGCTATATAAGTGTATCTCTCACAGATTGTAGTGTTGGGTGGTAGGAGGAGAGGGTTGTCTGTGTACATGAGGCAATTGCTGCATTGCCCCAAGAAGCCCAGATTCATCAGGTAGACAGGAGAAGACACCGGGAGCTGACCCTTAGACATGCCTGGATAGGTGCTTATTTATTAAGCACTAAAAACTGTTTTCTTCTAGACAAGTGAGGAAAGTTGAGTGCTGTAGTAATTTGTAGCTTATTTAGTGCTTACAACGAGTTCTGAACAAGTGCTGCAAAAGAAACTGATTTGAGTGCTAAAACTGAAAAACTGGCTAGTTCTAAGGGAAATTTTGAAGAAAAGACTTTATGGCTCTGGGAATAGTTTAACCCTAGAAAAAGAAAACGGTGCCAAAAGCAGCGCAATGACCATAAACCAAGAAGCTGCTAGCGGTGCCAATAACTAGTCCCCAAAACACGATATAGAAGGATTTTAATGAAAAAAATACAGAATAATCAATAATGGATAAGCGCTTTCGTCAAAATGACTTCATCAGAACAAATAACTGTTACAAGAGTTCTCATTTTATACAGTTGTTAATAAACCATATGACCCAACCAATTAAAATTAAAAAAAAACAGTCATAAACATTTCATGTGGAAAGCTTTGGAATATAAAAAACTGTGAAAATATAAACTTGTATAATACAAAAATACAAATATATAAATTGATAATTCTAACTACATTGAAATATATACAACTGCATAGTGTAAAACTAAGAAAAAACTGAGGGGTTTTGGTGTCATAATTTACAAGCCCTGAACTTTAATTCTGGTTTGATGCTGATAGCATCATTTAACCCTGGATATTCAGCACCATTTAACCTTAGTTGCCATTTAGTTTCAGCCCTCATTAATTTATTTTTCCAATCCCCCCCTCTAAAATCTACCTGTACAACTTCCAATATACCAAATTTAAAACTATGAAGTGGATTCTCTTGGATGTGTTTAAATAGGGCATTCTTTTCATCCTTCCTATTAATACTGTAGCAGTGTTTGTATATCCTACGATTTAATTTCCTTTCCGTCTTGCCAATATAATAACAAGAATAGGAATTACAACTAGCAAGATAGACAACACCTCAAGTGACACATGAACCAGCTACAAAATTAACATCAATGCCATAAGGGCCTAAACTAACCGTGGGATTTTCATTAATGTACCCACAATAGTCACAGGAACCACATTTGTGGGTACCTTTCTTCCTACTTTTCACATTAGGTTTATTTTCCAAAATGTTTTTCAAATTGCTACCGACCCTGTAGGTAAATAAAGGTTCTGGGCCTATTACATTAAAGAGGTCTCTGTTTCCCTTAAACATTGCCCAGTTGTTTTGGATAATCTTTTTTACCTCATTTGATGTTTCACCATATGTAATAACCATGGCTTGAGAAAAATCCTTTTGTTCACTTTGGTTGACGTTTACAATTTCTACCTCAGCCCCTAATAATGGTTTGTATCTATCATTCCAATCGTTCATCACTTGATCCCTAATATTCTTTACAAAATCTAATGGATATCCTCTGTGCAAAAACATGTCCATAACTAATTTGGTCTCTTCTTCTACCAAGGTCCTGCTAGAACACATCCTTACAACCCTAACCATTTGCCCCTTAACTATATTTCTCTTAATATGGGGAGGGTGGTTACTTAAAAATTCAAGGTAATCATTGGAAAAAGTGGATTTCCTGTAAACCTTGGATTGGAATGAGTGGTTGGTAACATCCTTAAATATTTTTACGTCAAGAAAATTAATTTCTTTGCAATTACCATTTCCAGTAAATTTAAAATAATCACATATGGTGTTCATATAGTTGAGAAATGATTCAAAAAATGTATCCTTCTTCCACAAAATAAATAAATAATCTAGAAACCTTAAATAAAGGCGCCATTCATTTCTATAACTAGAGGTAAAACTAAACTGATTCTCCCACCCATATAAAACTAAATTAGCAAAAATAGGAGCACAGCTGTTGCCCATGGCTACTCCTTGAACCTGTTTGTAAAATTCCCCCTCGAAAGTAAAAAAAATATTTTTCAACACTAATTCCATTAATTCTGTGATAAAGTTAATTAAACTACCACTCAAATTTGTTTTGCTTACTAAAACTTCTTTGAAAAATTGTAATCCTGCCTCATGGGGAATGGAAGTAAAAAGATCAACTACGTCAATAGTAGAAAAATAAATATCTTTATTAAAAAATTCATTCTTAATTCTCCTTAAAAAATCCCAAGAATCAAGGAGTACATACTCCAATGGGGCCAAAGCATGTTTAACCATTCGATCAATAAAAACCCCAAATGAATAAGTAATGCTGTTGTGCCCTGAAATAATAAGCCTGTATGGAGGGTCTTTTAAATTTTTATGAGTTTTGGAATACCAAAACAAATGGGTATAACAGGATGCTCCACATGTAAGAAATTAAAAACCTCTTCATTTATGACACCTTGCATTAGAGAGTCCTCCAAAAAAATTTATCTTTCTATAGCTTATGTGGATTTCATTCCTAGAGACAATTTCATATTTTGTATTGTCATTCAACATATTAGTTATTTTATTTTTATAGTCAACCATATTTACAATAGCCATACCCCCACCCTTGTCCGGTTTCATAAATCTAACATTCCGGTTGTCCCTTAACTCAAACAGTAACTTTTTCTCGGTCAGGGTCAAATTGTGTTTCCTATAAATATGTGTCCGTAGGGTCTTAAAAATCTCCTGCTTAGTAACTTTTTCAAAGGAATGCAAAATAGGTAAATGGGGGGGATTCCAACAACTTTTTTTGTATATGACGGAATTCCTTCTGTTGTCAATACTTGCTTTGTCTCTATTTAAACATTTTAAATTCATTTTCCTAACAAAAATCTTAAAGTCGGTTAAAATTTTACTAATTTCATCTCTGTTGGAAGGCACAAATTTCATTCCCTTCATTAGCAAATGAAAAAGGTCCTTACAAATGGGAAATTCTGCATAATTAAAAATCTTAAAACCATTATACAAAAAAACAATATTATCGGATACAATGATTCCATCATCGTTGTTCACATCTTGATTGTTTTTGTTGTCATAAACTACTGGTAACTGTTCTTCCTCCTGTAGGAGGGGTTTCTGTATTTGGGTCTCGCTCCCCCTTCCCCCCGGGATCCTAAAAAATCATGTTCCTGTCTAACCTGATTTCTGTTGAAAATCCTTTCAGATCTTCTCAGGGGTGGAAATTCAGTGTCATATTCATTCCCTTCACTGTTAAACCTGTTAAAATTCATATTTTCATTAATAAGTTGGGATGAGGATGTTGTATTACCCTTAGTCAAATCCACCCCCAGATAAGCTTTGGGAAAAGGGTAAGCCAAACCATTTTGTATTCAAATTCATCCCTAGATAGTTTCTTCTTTTTTCTAAAAATATTACTATTTAATTCATTCTCAACTTTGTCAAAAATAATATTGTACCTGAAAGAATACTGGTAAAAATGTACATCATCCACCACAACCCTATTGATTTCATCCACATCCTTTAAAAATTCACTAATCTTTTTATTGTTAATGTTCACAATGAAGTCCATCAATTCTACTCTGTGTTGGTCAAACATTTGAATGAGCTCTTCCATTTGAATGAGCTCTTCACATTCTTGGTCACCCTTTTTTAACCCATTCGGAAATTTGAACATGCGAAGGCCCTTAGGGACCCGTTTATTATTGATGCATTCTCTTAAATATGAATTATCACATTGTAGTGCTCGAATTTTATGCATTTTCATTTCAAGAGTCACTAACCTACTATCCATGCTGTTTTTGTCCATTGGGTTGTTATTAGTACCAAAAAACGAGTGTTCCCTTTTGGACCAGTCCTTTAAGCGATCAAGTGTGGGAATAAAATTACTAGTGTCAGTTCTAGTTTCAGAACTGTTGATACCATTCATAACTGATCGATTTTTCATGTTGTTTATCCCACAAATGCCAGCTCCTTGTAACCCAATTTCCTTACAGCGTGACCCAGTCCCAGTCGCTGCCATTCCTCGGGAAACCAGTAGTGTAACCTCTCTAAGGTTCCTCGTGTTCATCCCGAAAGTGTTCGTACCTGCAATGTTACTGTTTTGCAGTCATTGAACTGCACCCTGCAGCTCGGTGACCTTTTCTGTCAAAGATATAATCAGTTGAAATAAATTCTCGCTATTAACGCCAGTTTGTTGTCCACAAGGAAAGGAAGGAGAGTCTATTTCCTCCTCGAATACTGGTGAAAGTTCGTTACTGTCCATGTTGTAGAAATGAGTCTAGTAGGCAACCAATGCACCCAAAAACACTTAGAAAAAGAAAATGGTGCCAAAAGCAGCGCAACGACCATAAAACAAGAAGCTGCTAGCGGTGCCAATAACTAGTCCCCCTATTTAAACACATCCAAGAGAATCCACTTCATAGTTTTAAATTTGGTATATTGGAAGTTGTACAGGTAGATTTTAGAGGGGGGGAATGGAAAAATAAATTAATGAGGGCTGAAACTAAATGGCAACTAAGGTTAAATGATGCTGAATATCCAGGGTTAAATGATGCTATCAGCATCAAACCAGAATTAAAGTTCAGGGCTTGTAAATTATGACACCAAAACCCCTCAGTTTTTTCTTAGATTTACACTATTCAGTTGTATATATTTAAATGTAGTTAGAATTATCAATTTATATATTTGTATTTTTGTATTATACAGGTTTATATTTTCACAGTTTTTTATATTCCAAAGCTTTCCACATGAAATGTTTATGACTGTTTTTTTAAATTTTAATTGGTTGGGTCATATGATTTATTAACAACTGTATAAAATGAGAACTCTTGCAACAGTTACTTGTTCTGATGAAGTCATTTTGATGAAAGCGCTTATCCATTATTGATTATTCTGTTTTTTTTCATTAAAATCCTTCTATATCGTGTTTTGGGGACTAGTTATTGGCACCGCTAGCAGCTTCTTGTTTAATAGTTTAACCCTAGCTAATGTGATGCATAAAGTGTTTTTTTTTTTTTTTTTTAGCAAATGAGAAAACTGATTTAAACAAATTAACCAATTAACCAATAGAAAGCTAAAAATTGAGCCCCGTTCCAGCAGACTTCAATCAGACAAGTTCTAACTGCACACTTCTGCCACTAGGGTGCAGGGCAACCTTCTCCAAAAAAGATGGTCTGGATTAGTGCTCAAGTTATACAAACAAAGCTAGATTCAGCAGATCTGAATTTAGTCTATGCTACAGCAAACAAGGCATACCAATTTCAGAAAGAAACAGTTCAAATGAGCAGGCACGATAAGCCTTTAACCAGAAATCCCCAGCTCAAAAGGGCAGAATCTACCCTCTCCTCCCACAAGAGTGCAGACCACACCTTCTTAATGTAAAATAACTGGCTCGAAGCCCAAGTACTTAAACCGGAACTAATACACTTTTAGAATAACAGATACTAAGCCTTCAATCAGCAACTCCCAACTCAGAAGGATGTAGGCTACCTGTCCTACCACAACAGTGTAGACCACAAACCTTCCCAATGTAAAACAACTGGTCTGAAGACCAGTGCTTCAACCAAAGGCTTAGAATAACAGTTACAATTTAAACAGAGTACTAACAAGCAGTAATAAATGCAGCAGAATAAATGCAATAAATTAGTAAGAAACACAAATACAGTAAAAGCAGATGAATAAAGTGCAATTTTTTTATGTTCAGTTATGTGATTCTATTCACCCAAGCTGTGCCTGCAAATGGTCCATTGAGATCAGTGCACTATCTCAATAAACAAATATAAATAAATAATAACTAACATAATAACTAATTAAATACACTTTTCCTAACTGTAATTTTACTCTCGTTTCACTCATAACTGTTTCTCATTTCTTTTTGCCTAAATCAGTCTTCATTCTCCTTCTTCAGCACCTCACCATAATGCCTCGCTTACTATACCTACGTCTGCAATGTAAATATTACCTGTTGAATGATTCTGTAATGTGGCACATGTGTTAATGAAACTGTAACTGTAAAAGTGACATATGCATTAATGAAATTGTAAAAGTGGCTTATGTATTAATAAAACTGTAAATAGTATTACATTGTCATCTACGGAGCTTTTCTCCCCGGGCCTCCACTGAAATGGAATCTGCTCAGTCAGACTTTCCTGGTCAGTAAAGACAAACAAATTAATAAATATACTTTTTAATTAATATTAAGTTCCTTTTCTTCTTCTATTCCAGCAAATAAACCCTCATTCTCCCTTTTCTTTACAAAACGTTAATGTTCCCTGAGGTTCAGATACATCTCATATAACTGTTATCTGTGCATTACTATTGTAAATATAGGCCAGCACCTTGTCCTGGATTTCTTTTATCTGCAAGCCAATTAATACTGTAAACCAGTAAGTCAAGTCTTGTCATAAGAAAGCATCTATTTCATTCTACTTAAATTATACTTTTGGACTGTCTGTTGCCAATTGTTCCTTCAGTCTCTCCTTCCATCACTTTTTGTGCCACTTTATATAGTTTATGTGATACTGTCCCAAATGGATCCCTCCCATATCTCATCCAGCAGGGATATGCTAATAAACTGCCAAATGTGGCATTTATGAGTTGTGGGTATCATATATTAGTCTAATTCATTACCACTTTTTGTTTTGGTACAATTTTGTCATAGTCACATTAATTTCAAAATACCCACCTCAGCTCAACTCAGCTCTGAATATTGTGTTTTATCACATGGAATGTGTCAACTTTCACTTGCATTATTAAAGATCAGTTATTGCTACTTTGGTTTCTCTCAACAGTTCCATATAGAATAATCACCAAAAATGGGGAAAAAATCTATTAGGCCTCCTTTTTTCCATGTTTTTAATACAACTAGTATTGTTCATGATTTTAAAATGAGTACTGTTAAGTTGAGATTTAAACAGTCATCCATTCATTTCAAATTTGTCCTAAACTGTCTTTATTATTGGATAAATATCAGAGTACTGCTCTGTGATGATATAAATTTTCACTTTAGATAGTTTAGGCTCTATTATAATAAAGAAAATTATGATCAGGTCTTCGATCATAACCGAGTTGTTATGTGTTGTGCCTGCACTGGTGTTAAAGAGGGATAAAGTCTTGAATACAGCCTAGGTGACTCAAGTCTGATTAGAATTTCAGGTGCTTTTCTGTGCAGGTGTGGAGAATGGGCATGTCCATCCTTTGGGGGGAAACACAGTGGAGCACACCTCTGTGGTTGATTCCTGATGGAAGCCATGGATGCAGGAGAGGAAGGTACTGTCTATAAGAAGATCAGGGCTTTGGCTAAGTCACATAAGCCCATTGTACCCCAACCCATTGGACATGAGCATTTGCGGGACTGGAGCTAGGCATATAAACAAGTAAACACTCCTTAGCAGTAGAATGCCATTGCCCCAGGTGTCTTGATCTTCTCAAAAACCTTGGGGGAGGTGATAAAGAGACTTTGGTACACAAGGTGGATGAAGAGAGGCACTGGGAGCCTAAGGGTGTCAGCTGTGAGGCACAGAAAAGAAAATGTTATGTGTTTGAAACGGTTGTCAAGAAATCTACCTCAAGAACTGAGTGAAGCAAAGTATATCAAGATTACATAACAGCTTGGTTATGACTGGAGAGAGACATGACCATAATTCTTTGTAGTACAGCTAGCTGGTCTGAAGTGCTACTAGTTACAGAAATAAAGTGTAAGAATGTAAAGTGTTTTACAGCTTTGGAAGCCATGAAATGTTTAGCTCTGCCACACAGACAGTGGCCACAAGTTAATTGTCAAAGCTGTTTGACACATCCCTCTGCCACACCTTTTTGTTAGATAGCAAAGTATCTAACAGCTTTTAAAGCTGTTCTAGCATCTTTCCTCCATTCTGTGGTGGTCACCAGTACTGGCTGCTGTTATGGTCTAGCATGAGGCTAGAGCTTAACAGCACTAAGAGGTGATTAACAAAACTTCTTGCATCAGAAAGGTGTTTAACAAAGTTGTCTTTCCCCTAAATTTGAAATGTAATTGTGGTGCTTTATGTGCTACAAGAAATTGTAGAATATAAGGATTTTCAGAATTTACTGGAAAGCTTTTTCACACATCATATATGTACAGGCTTAGATTTAGATATGATTTAGTTATTTTAATTTTTCTGATTATAACTGAGTTAGTAGTAGTTCAAAATACTTTTAACTTTTGTTTTGAGCTCAAATGTTTCTCAGTTATTTGATTAGTATGCTGAATTTGTCTATATTATACACATTAGGCTTAGATTCCAAAAGAGTTATTCTTGGTGTAAGTGACCCCAGAGTAAGCATGCCCTGATTCAGAAAGACTTGCTCTCATTCTAAGTGACTTTGGTGTAAGGCCTGTCTATAAACTGACATACACTCAATGCCAGACGCCAACAGACCTTCTCTCAGTGTAAGTGACTTACTCCTGTGTAAGTCACTTACACTTTGAGCAACTGTTTTGGAACCAGGCCCATGTTGTAATTGAAAATCTCAGTAAAGTTTAAAAAAAAAGAAAATATGAGAAAAATAAGGGAGCAGCTTAACAGGATATGCATCTTATCCAGTAAATATGAAAAGCAAATGTCATTTTTCGTTCTTAATTTTTTTTTTGTCCACGTCTCTTATCAGCCACAGAACAGGGCAAGATCTTGGGACGGTGGGATGACATTGACTCATTGTGGGGTGTGTATCTAACTAGCAGGCTGCCTATTATTTTTCCTGAATGACAGCGAAAGTTAAGATTGTCACATTTGGGTTGTTATTATGAGATGGATGGACAGAATGATTGTAAAATAGAAAAAATGATTAAAGAAATTAAGCACAGTTAGAAAACTAGAGTTCTAGGGCAAACATGAAGCAAATATTTACAGAAATTGTTGCATGGATTCCTTAGCAACCATGAAGACTATATGCTAGGAAGTGGCAGTAAAATTAAAACCCTTCAAAACTGTCACGCTATACTTCTTAAGGTAATATATGTAATACATTATTATGTGCCTAGGGCCATTTTTAAGGAATGTTATGAATGCATGTACAATGACAAGACATAAATCTGCATTTTAAATTAATACAGAGGAACAACTTATATTAAAAAGAAGAAGAGAATATCTGATTGCACCATTTATTTGCAATGAAATGTATTTTAGTCTTTAGTAATAACTAAAGTTACAGCATAGAACAATTTCAGTTTAACAACACTTTTTCTCTAATCTAGGTAATATCTCAGTTTCTGGCTAAAAATAAAACAAAACACATCTCCAACCTAAATACTTCATGAATTGTATACCTTATCTGTGTATTTTCTCTACTCCCTGTGCTAAGACTAAAATAGGTCTATTGTATTACTCTAACCCAGTTAACAAATTCAAATAAGTACAGAAATAAATAAGTAAATACTTACAGACTGATGACTGTTCTAGGACCTGTGTGTTTCAGCTGAACTTTTATTAAAAATTATTTTAAAAATGGTTTCAAGCCTTGACTGGAAGTCAGCATTATACTAATTGTGTGAGAAAGGCAATTGTAGGCAATAAATTGATGCAATTCAAGGTGAAAAAGGATGGCAGGGAGCAACAGATACCTGTCCTGGGAGCAGGGGGTTGTTGTTTTCTGGTTACCAGCTGCATTAGCAGCCAACCAACATTAGTTTGTTGGCGTCAGTAATTCAGCTCAGACAGGGTAAATGTGAATCAGTGCTAACAAGCCAGTGATGGTAGCCCTTGCAAAAGTGCATGGGTGGGAGCTCACATGTTTGGGAAGACATTGTACACCCCCCTGGTAAAGCAAGTGTGCTCATATCAGTCCACAAGGATCTGAGAGTAGAATAGGAAGGTGTCCTCATCATGTTCAGGTCAATAAAGTGGCTGCAAATAAGACATGCCTTGCATCTCCACAACCTGAGAACAATTAAGGTCCAGTTCTGACATACAGATGGCATTGTTCGTGGCAGGGGAGATGAAGCCAGTGCCTCAGTTCTTTGGGATGAGGGTGCTCCCCATCACTTGGACCCATGGATGAGAGATGTAGGCAGGGGAACCTACATGGCTGCTTGGATGAATTTGCAGTCCAAAGAGTATGAATTAATGGGGGAATTCAGAGGGTAAAACTCATGGGATAGGAGCTGATTATTTTCAAGAACAGAGGGACAAAGTGCTCAGAAAAGAAGATATTTAGAAACCTCACTTTTTATGCATCATAGATCCATAACTTACCCTCCAGGTAATACAATATTTTAGTATTTTGAAGCACAGATCTTTTAATATAATGAAACAAACTGTAGTCTCTGCTAGACTTGGAATTTTGTTGTTACTACAACTTATTAACAAACGATTAATGCAAGATGAGTTTTTATGAATTTTACTTTTTATTTATTTTCATTTTTCATTTCTTTACTAGGATATTACACTGATGACAACTGACCATTTGCAGTTATTCCCTGGACGAAATAATTCACAAAGAAGAAAAATTAGAACAGAGAGGCTATAAGTTGTAAATACTGAAAATAAAACAGAAAGTAGCAATTAATATATTTAGCAACAATTGTGATAGAAATACACATTCTGTATAACTACATTTCATGTTTGTATCACAGTGGAAATGTTGTGGGATTTGGCATAAGGGGGCAAGTTTGGTGTAATGGTTGAAGTATTCAACTCATATTCACAGGGTACAGGGTTTGAGTCTGAAAACAGGGTATTGGCTAGGCTTAAAATGGCAATTCAGGGGCTTCTAAGAAGGCTACATATTGAGTAACAGCTTAATTCTAGCTCTCCCGGTATGAAAACAGAAACTCAGCAGAGAAGGTCAGTAGACTTGTGTTTATGGGTAAATTTCAGTAACTGGTAAATAAGTGTACTACTTGGATGCCATGAAAAAAAAGAACTACAGAGGACCTGGAAAAAAATCAGCTACAAAAAGTGAGGAAAAAATACTGGGGAAAGTTCTGGTGCTCTTCAGCAAAAAGCAATGCAAACTCCAGATATGACTTTCAGTAACCTACAGGAAGATATAAGACAACTGCACACAGACCTGGTTAAGATAAACGAAACACTGATAGAGTACATCAACACAAACAACAAAAGGCTGGAATAAATGGAAGAAGCTTTAAACAAATATTCAGATGTGATGACAAAGCTGCAAAAATCAGGGGTCGAAATGAACTAAAGGCTGTCAGGAAGATATATTTCAAAGCATAATAGAGTTAGAGGACAGAGCACATAGGGAAGACCTGAGATTTTCAACTACACAAGAGAAGCTGGAAGGAACAGACTGCATTAATTTTATGAAAGCACAAATAAGCAAATAGGTATTCCACAGCAGGAATTGCTAGTTGAAAGGGCACATTGTGTGTACGCTCCAAACCTGGCTATGAGAAAGCAGCCTAGACATTTAAGAGTAAAGATGCAACCCTACCAGCAGAAGGAGTTGATTTTGACAAAACTGTTGCACGAGGGCAAAGTACTAAAAGTGGGAGACAGCAGAATGTTTATAGAGAATGACTACTCGTGCACCAGGCAGAAGAGAAGCAAATTTATTCCACTATTCAGGAAATATCGAGATGCAGGTGTGAGATTCAAACTGTTGTACCCAGCTGTCTTCAAAGTATTCTTCCCTAGAGGGGAAAAAATCATTTTTTTGATGAAGTACATAATAAGGAGGAAATACAAAAGTTTGCTCAACAGAAAGTGAGCTGTGAAATAGAAAGGCATTCTGCTTCTTGTTCTTCTGGTAATAATAAAGTTCACAGACAGAGACTGTACCTGTGAAACTTTTTCCAGTGTCTCAACGGAAAACATTGGAGTGAAGGACGGGATCACAAGAACTAACTAGAAGAATTGAGAGTACATTGGAAATGAAGCAGTGACAGGATTTGGGAGATGGAGATGAAAAGTAATAAAACAAATAGCTTAATGTGAGATTACAATGTAATAATTATATTTGTAAAATATGACCGAACAAGAAAATCTGGAAATATTGGACTTTTCCAGAATTTGTTGGACTTGTGGGGAACTCTAAAGCATATCCCATACTTCATGTTATTAATGTTCAAAAATGTTTTGGGGAGTGGAAGAGGAGGGAGAAAGTTAACTGTAAGTAAAGAACTTGTTTTTCACATTAGCACTTTTTTTGGTGTATGGTTTTCTTTGCATGCCATAACGTTAAATTTTCTCAGTTATTTTTAAGTGTAATTGTGACACCCCTGCACTGGCCCAGTAATCAAGGAGCCTCAAATCTCACCACTAACACCAGTGAGGGATGTGCACATTGGGAGGATGACAAGTACACACACAGTAAAGTGCAATTTCTCTTAAGAGCACACAGAGATCACAGTCAGTCTGGGGCTGGTTTCTGCCTCTCTCTCCAGATCCCCAATAAACCTCCCCACTGGAACAGCTACAGGGTTAAGATCTCACCTGAGTGGTCAAGCCAAAACCTCCAGCATACTCTCTGTCCAGCCAGTGCTTTGTGTCCCTGCCCAAGTAGCTGACACACACACAGACACTTCAAGATTGTGATATAGTCATGTTAAGGGATTGTGGTCTGTAACTACAGTGATTTTCCTTCCATACAGATAAGGCTGACGTTTCTGCAGTGCACTCACTATGGCTAGACATTCCTTTTCTACAGTGGCGTAGCATTCCTCCCTGGGCTGGAGCCTATGACTGAGATAAACCACTGGGTGCTCTTCTCCCTCTGAAGAAATCTGGCTAAGTATAAGCCCCCACCCCATGGTTCGAAGCATCCACCTGCACAAATTATTTGCAGTAATCTGGACTGGCTAACATAGGGGGTCCTTCCAAAGCATCTTTAAGCTTCTGGAATGCCTGCTCACATGCTGGGGTCCACAGGACCTTATCTAGCCTGTTTTTCCTTGTCAGGTCCGTGAGGGGAGCAGCTATGGTACTATAATTGGGGACAAACTTTCTGTAGTACCCTGCTGTCTTAAAAATGCCCTCACCTGCTTTTTGGTAACAGTTGCAGGCCATACCCGAATGTCTTCCACTTTGGCCAGTTCTGGACTGATCTTACTACTCCCCACTCTATGACCTAGGTAGGAGACCTCTGCCATACCCACCTGACATTCGCTGGGCTTAATGGTTAACCCTGCACTCTGTAGTCTGCCCAGCACCTCCCTGACATGCTGAAGGTACTTTTGCCAGGGATTGCTGTAGATGGCAATATCATCCAGGTAAGCAAGGGCAAAATCTCTTACTCCTGCTAGGATACAATCTACCAGCCTCTGGAAAGTTGCTGGGGCATTTTTTATCCCAAAGGGCATCGTTGTGAACCCATACAAGCCAAAAGGATTCACAAAGGCTGACCTCTCTTTAGCACTGGGAGTCAAGGGCACCTGCCAGTAATCCTTGGTAAGATCAATGGTGGTTAGATACTTAGCCCCACCCAGCTGCTCTAGGGTTTCATCTGTCCTAGGCATGGTGTAAGCATCTGACTATGTGTGACTATTTAATTTCCTGTAGTCCACACAGAACATGGTACTGCCATCATTCTTTGGTACCAGCACCACTGGGGAGGCCCAGGAACTGCTGGACTCCTGAATTACCCCTAGTTCCAACATTTCTTGTATCTCCTCCCTCAGAGTCTGTTTCACTCTCTCAGGCACCCTATGAGGGGCCTGCTTAATAGGCATTTGGGTCCTGTATCCACATGGTCCTGTAACACTGCTTGGATTTCTCAAACTTGGGTAGGAGATAGCTGCTGGGACATTGCTACCCCTTCCACTGAGGTGTCAGTCTGAGTCTCACTGAGATCAGTTACCAGATCTCAGTCAGACTCCTCCTGCAATCCACTGTAAAAACTCAGCACAAGGGCCTCTCTATCATGGTAAGGTTTCATCATGTTAACATGGTACAATATGTGCCCCATTATCCTGCCTAGCAGTTTCACTGTGTAGTTAACATCACTGGCCTTCCTTACCACCTTGTAGGGTCCTACCCCAAGCTGCTTGCAGCTTGTTGTGATTGGCAGGAATGAGAACCATTACCTGCTACAGCATACTCTCTAGCTCGAGCATTCCTGTCATACCAAACCTTTTTCTGCTGTTGAGCTTCTGCCAGGTTCCCCTGGGCCAAGCCCATGAGTTCCCTGAACCTTGTCATGACCTTTAGGACATATGCCACAACAGACTCTTTGTGGGATTCACATTCACCCTCCCACTTATCTCAAATTAAATCTAGAGGTCCTCTCACCCTATGCTCATACAATAACTCAAAGGGTGAAAAACCTGCGGATTCCTGGGGAACCTCTCTCTAAGCAAATAACAGATGAGGCAAATAATTGTCCTAGTCTCTCTTAAACTGGTCTACAAAGGCCCATAGCATGGTCATGAGTATAGAGTTTAACCTCTCAACAAGACCATGAGTTTGAGGAATGGTAGGGGGTGGTCTTTAGGTGTTTCACCCCAGAGTACTTCTACAGACAAGCCAGCAGGTATGACATGAAATTGGCACCTCTGTCAGTCAGTATTTCTTTTGAGAAACCTACCCTGCTGAAAATTTCTAACAAAGCATTTACCTCCTTTTCTGCCTCAATGGAGGACAGAGCCACTGCCTCAGGGTATCTGGTAGCATAATCTACTACCACTAGGATATACTTTTTCCCTGTAGAACTTGGGGTACTCAGAGGCCCCACAATATCCATAGCTACCCTCTGAAATGGCTACTCAATCACAGGCAAACACATCAAAGGAGCTTTCACCTTGTCTCCTGCCTTGCCTACCTTTTGGCACTGCTCACAGGTCCTGCAGTACCCTGTTACATCTCTGGAAATCCCAGGCCAATAAAAGTCCTGCATAATACATTGCTTGGTACGTCTTATGCCCCTATGACCTGCAAAAGGAATATCATGGGCTATGGCTAGAAATGACAGATGGTAGGCGCTGGGCACTAACAACTACTGTATTCTGTCATCCTCTAGCCCTCCCTCAGGGGTCCACTCTCTATACAGTAATCATTTGTCCCAGTATACAGATTCCCCCTTCCCTTGAGAATCAGGTGCCTCACTAGCTACCAGCCCCAGGCCTTGTAGTGTAGGTCTGAAAGCTGAGCCTGTCTCAACTCTTTCTTTGTAACCCTTCCCAGCTCCCTTTCCACAGGAAGTCTGGTATCCCCTGACAGTGGTGCCTCACTGTCAGCCTGGATACTACTAATCACCTCTGCCCTTGCAGTCACTCTGTCGAAGGGAACATCAGTACCCACAAGCAGCTGTGGCTCACTTTCAGTCTGACTGCTACAGGGTATCTCCCTCTCTGAAGTAACCACCTCACCAGTCCTGGCTGCAAGCATGCGGTCTGTCTGGGTCTTCCCCAGGCTGCCAGACCCACATGCTTGTCTCCAAGTCTGACTGCGTGTAACTGCATGCAGACATGGTACTGCATTATCAAAATCATTCCCTATCAGGACATCTGCAAAGATATCCTCAAACACACCTACTTGCTGGTTTCCTTTTCCACCCTCCCAGTCAAGGTGAACCCTTGCCAAAGGCATTTGGAATGGGGTCTCTTCTAAAGCTCTGACTGGAGTAGACTGCCCAAACAAGTAGTGATCCTCTGTAATCATTGCAGGTTTCACAATGGTTATGTCAGAGGCTGTGTCTCTCTTAGCAATGGTCTCTTTGCCATTCACTAAGATAGGATATAACCTCTTGTGGTAGTCTGGTACCCTTGTTGCATCCAGACAACTTACTGCTGCATTTCTGTCATTTCCACTTACTGGCTATCCCACCTTTAACTCCTCACCTTGCCTCTATGGAACTCTATATGCTACATGGCCCCACTGGTTGCATTTAAAATATTTAACCCTTGATCCTGGCTGTGTACCTGAACTAGTACTGGAAGACTCTGTTGGGGCAGCTTATGCTGCCCACCATGGGTTCCCTTAGACCCATGTGCAGCACTGGGTATCCCTTTCCTGTCCACTGATGCCATGCTTGTTAGGTGTAGGTCTCCTTCCCCCCCCCCCCACTCTTCTTTGGTCCTGCATTCCCTGTCTGCCAACCAAATCCTCATGTCCTCAGGCAAAGTTCTAAGGGCTTGTTCCCTCATCTAAAGGTTTGCCAGCCCTTCAGAAGAGGTGACCTGACACCCAGTCACCCACCTATGAAAATAAGTCCTTAGTTCAGAAATATATTCACACACACTTTCATCTACCTTGCATGTATGCTCACCAAACGTTTTTCTATAAGCTTCAGTTGTTAACTTAAAACACTCTATTAAATAATTTGAACAGTATTATAATTTAAGCAATTAGTATCAGACAATTTAGCAATGGTAGTTACAGCTTTACCATGGAGTAAGGGGGTCAGGAACTGTACCCAACCCTTGGTCAACATTACACTGTTTACATACCCTTTCAAACATTATGAGTAAAACTATCAAACTTATCACCCTCTGTAAATTGCAGAAGAAATTTACTGACCTTTATTGCTTCTGGGGTTTTGCAGTTATTCCCTTCCCCATTACCTCCATGACCCTGGCGAAGAGTCAGCATCTCCTTTTCCTGTTGCCTCTTCCTCTCATTTTCTCCAGCTTCCAAATGCCTCAGTCTCTCTGCTGATTCTAATTCCATTTGTTTCTCCTGCTGCAGTCTCTCTGCTGATTCTAGTTCTAATCTGTTGGTCTCCAGTTCAGGTCTGTTTAACCTCAGACAGATTTTTAAGTCCTCTGTAGAAAGGTTGAACTGTCCATTTTCTGATAGTTGTACTTCCCCAAGGCCAGTCTAATTGTCCTCCTGATTGCTGGCCTGTGATGCAGCTGTGACCAAGGCTGCAATCATTTCTGCTTTAGTCAGGGTGGCATGCACCAGTCCTTTGGCTTGAGACATCTCAGCCAACTGGCTCCTTGTCAGCTTGCCATACTACTCTGCTGACATCATTGCCTGCTCTCCCTAACTAACTAAGCTAACAAAAAATAAATAAAACTATTATGATGTGAAACTCTAAATGTTCACTGTGTGGCTGATTAAGGGTACAAACACCTTTCTTAGTGACCACTGTTTACAGGCTACAGGAGTTCAATATCCACACCACTGAATCCCAATATGTGATGTGGTGATCCCACCACTGCCAGCCAATAAATGTGATGCGCCACCACTAGTCCAGTAATCAAGAAGACTCAGTCCTCATTACTGGCAACAATGGAGGACGTACATTGGGAGGATGATAAGTTACACACAGTATTTCCAGCTGCAGCTCTTTGTATCAAGTGCAATTTCCCTTAAGAGCCCACAGAGACCACAGTCAGTCTGGGGCTGTTTTCTCCCTCTTTCTCTAGATCCCCAGTAAGACTCCCCACTGGCACAGCTATAGAGTTGAGATCTTAGCTGAGTGACCAAGTCAAGACCTCCTTCACCCTCTCTGTCCAAGCAGTGCTTCATATCCCTGCCCAAATAGCTGACACACATACTCTTTGAGGTTTGATATACAGACACACACACACCTGGAAAATGCTGGCACAGGCTTACCAGCTATGACCCCTTCTGCCCAGACTACAAGGTAGTTTCCTCTGCCACCATTCACTCCTTATCAGCTACTTTAAGGCCATTAACAAAGGGTGTCCAATCTTACTGTGTAATGTTACTATTAATACAAATGATAGTTTGACCAAGAGCAATGCTATTAGGAGTGCCCTACACAGTGGCACCAAATAAATATGGACGTACTCTCAGAACTTCAATATGTCTCACAAAGATTAGCCACAATGAAATGTTTAAATATATTTAATAATAAATAATAAAAAAGCAATGCTAAATATATATGTACAGTGATATAAGAGTTCAAAATCACAGGAAATATTTAAAGCAACATTGCAGGACAGTCTCAAATAATTAAAGAAAAATATCTAAGCTAAGCTTTGCTATATTCCTGATTGAATCTAAGAGAATTATACTGGTCTCTAGTACACTTGTTTAATTAGAGCAGCAAGACAGATGTGGTAAGTGGATCTTGATGTGAGGTCACAGACAAAATACAGAATGCTAGTTCTCTCTCAGAGAGTTCTTAAATTAATATCTCAAGTATTACTGCTGGGATAGCTTGCAGAATTATATAATTTCTTGATGCCTGACCCTATCCCAGGTAAAACCCCCACTGCTGAAAGCTAGCAGTATTTAGCTTCCACCTGTGAAAATACATAGACCTCAGATCTTTTGGCAAATGGTAGAAGTTGTAAACCAATTTACATTCCTCCATATTTAAAGACAATATACCTTATGTCTCCTGCTACACTGAAACTGAACAATAACATCTTTTTATTGCATGGCCATAAAGTTATTTAATTTCAGCTATTTTTTCTGAAGTAAATCTCGTGTGTCCCAGTTCCCACTGTTAAAATATACACATCTAAACAGTAACAATAGTGCAGGTACATTTCTGTTCTATTCCAGTAGAGTACACAGTGGTTACATTTTTAAGCTCAGTACTTTACAAACCCTTTTCAACACACACTTCTGTACCAGCAATTTGATATACACCTGACATATAGTTCTAATACATTTGTAACACAAGTATCTTATATGAATCATGTTGATAGTCACAAATGACACATAACCATTTACAAAATTCCAGACAGATGTGCTGGCAGTATCTCCCTTTGTCACACTTCTATATGAATCATGTTGATATTCACAAATGACATATAATTATTTACAAAATTCCTGATAGCCAGGCTGGCAGTACCTCCTTTTGTGACAGCTTCCAAAGTAGGTTGTATCTTCCTCATCTCCCTACACCACTGCTTTATTTAGATTTGCATAAACTTGCTGAAATATTTAATTTATCTATTCAGGGTTCCTTGTTAAAATTCTTGCCATACAGTCCCTAAATTTTGCCAACACTCTTTCCACTTTTTTTAAACAGGTCTTTATGTTAAATATTTATCTGTTGTGGGATTATTGTCAAAAAGGTTTTCATAAATTCATGCAAGCTGTCCAATTGCTCCTTTATTTTGCTCTTAGCAATACACAGTTACTCTTCTTCTTTTTTAAGCACCTTTATTGAATTATCCCTTGTGACATAGGCAAACATGCTGTGAAAAACTGAAAGGCTGCCAGCCCAGCCAGATAGAATCTTGTAAATAGTTATATGTGATTTTTAAATATTAATATAATCCACATGCTGGTTTTACAAATGTAAAAGATAACTATATGTTATAATTAAACTATATGTTGTACTGAGCTTCAAAAATGTAACCATAGTACACTCTGCTGGAAGAAAGCTGATAAAAGTCAAGCACTGTATGACTATTTGATCTCAGACTCAGAACCGTGATGACTGGACCAGCAAATTCTTTCTATTGTTTTGAGACCAGAGTTAATTGCTAGATTTTACATGTATAAAGTATTTTATTACTCTAGCTTCCTGCAGGTGCGCATTACAAAAAGAAATGTAAATTTTGAGTTTCTGTTAGCCTGGGAAGCTAAATCAGAATTGTTAAGAATGATGTAATCTAAAATGAGTCAGCAGTGATGTATTATCAATTTAAGAGATCTCAGACAGAAAGAGAGATCATTTTGGATTTTGTATTAACCTGAACACATCTACTCATCAGTACTCTACCTTTGCTCTGTATGTATGTAAGTTATTTAGAACATTGTTTCTCTTAGAAATAGATAGAAAATAGTAAGATTAGACTAGCTGTTTTCTATATTTATGTCAGACTATTCTACAGTATTATTTTAAGCATTTTCCTGTGATCTCTGAACTCTTGACTATCACTGTGTTGAATTGAGATTTGTCTTATGTTTTTATTATTTATCACTAAATATTTTTAAACCTTTCAACTGTGGCTGTTTTGTGTAGAGATAATTTAATCTCTAGAGTACATTGCATGTATATAGTGATACTATCCAAGCCACTCCAATAAGCCTTGCTGTTCTTCTTATTTACAAATAGGACAATAATAATATTGCACAGTAAAATTGGGCACCCTTTGGTAAGGGCCTTATTAGTAGCTGATATTAGTGGTTGTTGGCAGTGATTTCTACCTTATAGCCTGGGCAGAGAAGGGAGCATAGCTGGAGAACTTGTTCCAGCCTTCCCCAAGAGTGTCTGTGTGTTTGTATACAACTCATATCTCAAACTGTGTGTCTGTGTGTCAGCTACTTGGGCAGGGACATGAAGCACTGATTGAACAGCGAGGGTGCTGGAGGGTTTATCTTGACCACTAGGCTGAGACCTGGACCCTATAGCTGTGCCAGTGGGGAATCTTATTGGGGATCTGGAGAGGAAGGGAGAAACCAGCCCCAGACTGACTGTGATCTCTGCGTGCTCTTAAGGGAAACTATACTTTACTGTGTGTGTACTTGTTATCCTTCCCAATGTGCATGCCCCTCACTGGTGCTAGTGGTGAGGATTGAGGCTCCTTGATTATTGGGCCAGTGCACGGGCATCACACTTGCATTTATATAAAAGTAATCAAACCATATTAACAAATTCACATTTGCAAACATTATAGATCACATATATTGTTCTGTACTGTATAATCAAAGCAACATTACATAAATTTCTTACTTCCCACCCCATCTTAAATTTCAGCCTTCATTCAAAACATTTTTGCATGTATTGTTCCCCTAGTTTCCATTTTTTTCTATGTAATTTACTCCTACCCATTCTGATGATCCGACCTCCTGTTCTTTTGTCTCTTTTGCAATATTTACTATTTCAAATATAGTCTGTTACGACTTTTATTTCTATTTTCAAGTAATTGCTTATTTGGCAGCCAGCAGAATTACATTTAACAAAGCCTTAATATATCTAGGCAATTCAGATCATGTCTCCTAGCTCAAAAAAATAATTTCCTCAGTTACACTAATTTCATCAACCAGTATTTCTGACAGAGTACTCTGTAGGGAATTTTTAAAGTCTGCCAACTTATTACACTCTGAGAACGCATGTTTCCAGGTACCTATTTCTTCTCCATTACAACTTCAACATTTGCTGCCTACCTGAAGAAAAATTCTTTGGAGTCTGCTTGGGGTGTAAAAGTATTTATGCAAACATCCTAAATCTTCTAACTTTTACTGCATATTTGGGAGCCATACATATGTCCTCCAATTGTTTCTTTGTGAATTGCTTATCTAATCTCTCTTGCCAATCTTTTCTGACCTCCTCTGATTGATTTCTACAGTTATCATGCAATATTTTATATGCCCTACTAATTATCCTTTTTTTAACATCAGCTGCTATTCTAGAATTAATTAAAAGCTCAGCCAGTGCGGGTCTTTCATTTAGGATTCACCTACCCCTTTTTCTTTGTCTATACTCTGATATCAATCCCTGATAGGCAATCTCTAGCCTGCAACCCAAATGTCTTCTTGGCCTCTTCCCATTCTATTACTCTCTAATTATTTGTTTCCAATACCTTGGTTCCTTTGCCAGATTCCTCCAGTAAATTCCAGCCCCATCTTGCCTGTTCTCTGTACCCCTAATTGCAGTCATCCCTATTAGCAGCATCTAAGTTCTCCATTTCCACATAGGCTTAGTTCTTAGTAGACTTTCTGCTAATTTATGAATATAATATTCTGTATGACTGTTATTATGCTCCTTAATGATCTGCCTCAAAAATCCCACTCTTTCCTTATTTCTTGAATTACCTCCTGCTTCATCATCACCCCTTTCATCTTTGAATTGTAGCTGTCCATTTGTGTTATGTAAAAGAGCTTTAATTGTGTAGCTCTAAAATGTCCCTTCAAATTTGGTAATCCTAAACCTCCTTGTTCTATTGGGATGATCAGCTTATCCCACTTGACCCTTGCTCTCTTCCCCTCTCAGATAAAATCCTTCAACTTTTTATTATTTACTATCCACAACTACTACTTTATTGCATACAAAATATAGCTGACCTGTGTATAAAACTAAAGGGACAAAATATTTTTTACCGTTTGTGTCTTGCTATCCACATCTATTGACAAGAGCTTCCATTTTCTCTTTTTTTGAATTGTCTTTTATTTAGTCTCTTCCCATATATCCTTACCTGACATAACAGAGCCCTTTTTAATCCATAATCCTAAATACTTCATTTTATCATGTCCCCATAAATATGGGTATTGTTGAACCAGTTTATGTGTGGATACATAGTTTGCAGCTATAGCCTTTGTTTTATCTTCATCAATTTTATGTTAAAAAAAAAACAGAACTGCCTCAGAATGTTACACAGCACTGAGATGTCCTTTTCTGGTTCCATCAGGTACAAAGTAATATCACCTGCAAATAGACCAACTTTTCTTGAACACCATACCAATTATAGAGGTTTCTTGCAGCCCTGCTCTACTGTCAGGTAGAACACTAAGCCTAGCCTCAGAGATAACAACACACCTCTCACTCACTAGCCACTCCTAAGTGTGACCTCTTTTTCTGATTACATAAATTTACCTATCACTATGGACAGACAATTTCCCACAGTTTCTCCAGACAGCTTGGTTGACATGGGCATCCTAAGGCAGTGTAACAAGCCTCATGTTCACCAACAACCCTTTACTCCTAGTCCACACAAACACAATGTGTGAGAGATGCAACTATATTAAGAAACTTGAATCCATGGTCTCTCACACACCAGTCAATACATATGACAATGAACAGGTTGCCAGCATGCACACCTCACCTCCTACTCTATCCAGACCCATATCATACATACCTACATATGTGGAGGTCCTCACCAAAAACATACCTAAAACACCAGAGACCTCCCAAACACAAACACAAGCATGCTACACATAATACTTCCTCTGCAGAACACATTACACATAATAGCTCATGCATCAGTGTCTCACTAGTCAAACCCTTAAGGCAAAACACAAATCAAACATATTAGTCATAGGTGATTCCCTCATGAGATACACAGACATACCTCTCAATTGTACAAATTTTCACAGAATGTCCAGATTTTTGCCTCATATATTTGGTCCGTTTTTCATAAAATTGTGGTTTTCTGGCAAATTAGTGGCAAATCATTAAAGACTGAAGTTAGAAAATAATGACAGGCATTTGAGTTTCAGACATCATACCCTTCAGAAAACCCATGCTAAAGCAAAACCTGTTATTCTAGCACCTTTATAAGTTTGTAAGTGCAATATTAAAAAAGTTGTCCCTATTTTTGGGCCTTTGTCCCACTTTTATTAATGACTTTGTCCAGATTTTTTGCTGTAAGAAGCTGAGAGGTATGCACACAGATGGCCCTCTTACCAGCCTGGATAAGGAAAAGGTCTCGGTCAGCTGTCTGTCAGGTGCCAGGATACACCATATCACACATGCACTCAAGGCTCTCAACAGCAGATACTGTTATGACTCTGTCATAGTCCATGATGGTGTGAACGATTTGAGATGTACCTGTCTGGACTATATGAAGACAGACATGACTGAGCTTTCAGACTATGTGTCTTAGGTAGGTATGCCCCTAGCCTTAAGCAGCATTTTAACTTCACCTAGGATGATGCCTCAATACAAACAGAAAATTATTGACTTCAATAATTGGCTTAGATTCTGGTGTCATTGTAAAGGGATCCACTATCTGTCAGCCTGGGATGACTGGATCAGCAGACCTCGATGCTTTGCCAGAAATGGTTGTCATCTGTCACCCCTGGGATTTCGTCTAATGGTTAAGGCTCTTGCCACCCCCATAGTGCCTGCTATAGGCAGTGTCTCAAGGACAAAATTCCCAATGTAAAAACTCCATCCAAAAGCAGCCCCATGGTTATGCTGCTAAACAGTAGGAGTCTCAACACGAAACTGCACTCACTGGAAGCTGTCATCACCTTGGAAGACACAGACATTTGTGCAGTCATGGAGACCTGGTTCAAGGCTGGGGAGAGCACCCCAGCCATACTGGGTTATACCTCCTTCTACACGTTCAGACCTCAAACTGAAGGTGTGAAAACTAAAGGAGGCGGTGTATCAATATTCATTAAAGATAAATACACCTCCAGATTGGTTAAATAGTATGATTCCCTGGAGACACTTTAGGTGCAATTAACTGTTGGTAGGACACCTATTCAAGTCATTGCCAACTACAGGACCCCCTCCATGAATCAGGACATCCACTTTGCCAATTTGGATATACTTGAGTCTATCAAGATACATCCAAGCACCATGGTTTTGGGTGACTTTAACTACCCACCCATTGACTGGATAAATTACTCATCCTCAAACTCGCTTGCCCAAAAGGTCATCAAATTCGTTAACTCCAATGCCCTGGACCAGCTGGCTGACAACCCCACAAGGGGTGCCAACATTCTATGTCTGGTGCTTACCAATATGGCAGACCACTGTAGCATCCCCACTGTGAGATCCTCCCTGATGAGATCTAACCACAAATCAGTCTCTTTCGAAGTGATTATCACATCTGACCCCCCCCCCCCAGCAGCAACTAGACTAAAAAAACTTCACCAAAGCAGATTATAACCTCATCCACGATGGTATAAATAGCTTCACTGCACCTCCTCCCTCAGATGCAGCTGACAACTATGCCAAGCTCTACACCAATGCTTTATATGAACACCTGTATACCTGCATTGATATTCGGCCATACCTGATAAGACCAAAAAAGCTCCTCAAGGAAGAGCAAACCTGCCTGGTGGACAACTGCCATTAACAGGCTTTATAGTAACAGGAATAAATTGCTGTCTAAGAGTAAGAGGGAGTGAGCCCTCCTAAACTGGAAACACTCCCTCGTCAACTTAAACAATTTATTTATTTATTTATATTTGTTGACCGGAAGAGTCCAACTGGATGCAGGTCCGTTTTCATCAGAGGTTCAGGGAGAAAAGCTCCACATTCAAATGTTACAGACAATTGTACACTTTGAGAAATATATCATTTAAAAATGATAGCTTTAGTTAAAGCTTAGAAACAAATACTAGATTAAGACAAAAGTAGTAAAACAGCTGTAGAACATAATTACAAGTTTAAAACACGGTTACAGATGTTATACATGGTTACATATGTAGAACATAAATTAAACAAGCAAATACAACTTCTTGTGAAGTCCTCCAAAGCAAACTATGAGTCTAAATTAACTTCTTTAACAAAGGACAACCACAAGGCATTCTATAGTTGCATCTATAACCTAAAAGGAAAGACCCAGATTTGTGCCAAACTAGTAGTTAATAATACCACATATATACTGAGCCTACAGACATAACTAACCCGTTGGCTGGCAGGTTCTGTGAAAACTTCACTCCCATGTCCCCACCACACATAACCCATGACATTCATACCACCGGTCCCCTACCTTGTATCTCTAAACAGCAGGTCATGAATGCCCTCTGTAAGGCCAAAAACACAGCATCTGTAGAACCTAATAACATCTCAGGCTGCATCCTACATGGGCTCCAATATGAATTAGCAACACCATTGGGTACTCTTTTCAATCACAGTCTATGCACTGGCTTCATAGCAGTTGAATGGAAAACAGCCACCATTATTCCCTTGCACAAAGGTGGTGCTTCAACTGACCCCGGAAACTATAGACCTATTAGCCTGACTAGCCTTATCTGCAAGGCCATGGAGTGAATCATCATGGATCTTATCAGCAAAGTTACAGATAATCAAACACTTGACCGTACTCTGTTTGGATTTGTCAAAGGGAGATCATGCCTGTTAAACCTGGAGAACTTTTTCAAGACAGTCACCAAGGCCCTGGATGTAGGGAAATCTTTGCATACAGCCTACCTGGACTTAGCCAAGGTGTTTGATGCTATCCCCCACCCAGGCATCATTGACAAACTCACCCAACTAGGTATCAACCCTTATATCGTTAGATGGGTCACTAATGGCTCACTGATAGAACTAATATAGTCAAAATAGGGGAATCCACCTCCAACAGCAAACCCATAACCGGTGGTGTTCCATATGGATCAAGACCTGGGACCTCTACTGTTTGGAATCCATTTCTCTGAAGTACGAGCAAAAACTAAAGGTCTGTGGCTGACAAAGTTTGCTGATGACTGCAAACTGGGAGCAGTCAGAGAATCTCCAAATGATGTCAACATCCTACAAGAGAGTCTTACACAAACAAATGATTGGTGCCAAATTCATGGCCTTAAACTCAATGCAAAAAAATGTATTATCTTTCCTTTCAGCAAAAGCAATGATCCTGCTAACTACCACATCAATATCAACACCTTAAAAACTCATTACATCCAAGCGACACCTCCAGGTGCATCTGCAGTTAACTCCTACTGATGCCTTTAGGTGTCAAATATTGCTTACTCATATTTGCATCAGTAATTCCAAAACCATGCTATGTACAAGGTTCTAAATGATTTCATCTTAAAGCTTACACAATGGCAAACTCAACTGCATTAATATTTGACCTCTGTCTAGTGCAGGTAAATAGATATTAATTCTTCTTATTATATTAATTTATATAGATATAATTTTCACATTGTTCTAAATATCTCAACAACCAAGTAACACAGAACTCCTTAGCCTCATATGAAAGCTCTCAGCTAGATGAACAATATGCTGCTGACAGAATGTGTGTAACTTGAATGGTTGCTGAGATACTGTTAAGTTGTTTACAAAATATTACAACTGTAATAGTTACTGCATTTACTGTGTCTTCAGTTTAAAACTTAGAACCTAAAGAGTAATATCACTATAAAAATAGTTTGTGCTGAAGAGTTTGTCATTTATACTCCTTTCATAGCCCCTGTGGTTCCAGAGATATGAACATTTGTTTGAAATGTGAGGACATAATTCGATTCTGTCAAAAGGCTTAGGCTCTGCCCATTGGAAGTTACAGTGCAAACTTCTTAAGCTCTACTGGAGTGAATGAGTTAAGTACACAATCAGTAATGAGAGACCTTGGCACACAGGTTGAAAGCAACCTTACTTTTGGCCACCCTGTCTCCACAGTGGTAAGAAGGACATTCTATATTGCTCATCTCATAAGTAAGGGCAATGCCACCAGAAAAAAAAAAGTTATAACCTCCCTGTACTCTTCCCTCAACAGGCCTGTAATTGAGTACAATGCCCCTTTTGGTATGTACCTTTCTAAGCACCTTCAGCAAGTGGAGAAACCATAAGGGTTCCTCACAAGGAAAATTCAAGTTCTTCAGCATCTGTCCTGTGGAGATCTTCTGAAATCACCGTCACTTTATTCTGTTTCATACAGACTACTTAGAGGTGATCTCTGCCTTGCATAGAAGGCAATCTCTGATCCTGCTTTATTGGAAATGCTGCATATCCATAAGTCAAATGGTACATAGGTTACTCACTCTAAATACCTTAACCTGGTATGTGACATTAATAAAACCTGCTGGAGAGACAGATTTGTCTCCAGAGGTTACCACATTTTTGGAATAGACACCCCCTTAATGTCAAACAGAGCACCTCTTTGGCCCTCTTCAAACGCAATCTGGAAGATTGGATGGGTGACCATAAATGCACCCCAGAGGTTCCACCTGTGTCCCTCTTGGACAGGGAAAATAGGTGCTGATTGTGGAAATAAGGGTAAGAACTTGGCTAGGCTTGTAAGGGCACTAGAGCCATTAACCTAGTAACTTCATATCATCCTATGATCCTATACCATTGGATTTCTGAGTCCCTTATTTTTTTTGCCAATGGTTCTGAATATAATGCAAATAAGAAATGGAAAAAAAGGACATCCCCTGCCTGGGTCCGCTTTTCAGCCACAACTTATCAGACAGAAACCCTCCTGCTTTGATTTTTGCATCTGATTTCTAATGCATCCTTTTAATTAACCTTATTATTTTATCAGGAAATGCAAATGCTTCCATTGCCCTAATCATAAAATCCCAGCTTAATCTGTCAAATGCTTTCTCTGCATCAAGGCCCAACACCAACAGTAGCATTTTCTTACATTCTGCTTCTTTCTGGATCATCACTGTTCTATTAATGTCAGATGTTTGCCTTCCCAACACAAAACTACACTGATCCATATCTGTCAATTTTGGCATCACCCTTGCCATTCTTTTATCCATTATAGACATTAACACTTTATAGTCATCATGGTTTACAATTGAAACGGGCCTATATGAAGCAGGATCTGATGGGTGTTTACTGTCTTTAGGTATTACAGCCACCACAGCTTTTTCCCAGGATGTTGATACCTCCCTTCCTTTTAAAATTCTGTTAAACAAAACCTTCCCAATCTTTATCACTTTCTTCCCCCCAAGCTTCCAAACTTATACCAGAATACCATCTAGTCATGGAGACCTTGTTGCAGATTGATTATACATTAGCATTTTATCTCATCTCCTCTTATCTGTTAATTGTTGAGCCTTACCTGCCTCTAACCTTGGCATATTTAAGCCTTACATAAATATTTCCATGTGTGGTTTTTTTTTGATTCCCCTACTTCTCTGCTTTATACAAATTTTCATATTTTTTTTGAAATATCTCTAATACCTCTAAAGGATCTCTGGTTATTTTTGTTGTTATAGGCTCCTTCAATTTGGCAACGACACTTTCAATGTTCTTTTGCCTAGGTCATTGTGCCAAAAGATTTTGTGCCCTGGAGTTATCAAAAACAGTTACTTAACAGCATTTTTTTCTAAAGTAATGCATATTATCCAGGTACTCCCTTATTTTCTCTTTAGCACTCTGCAATTGCACCTGTTCTTGCTCTGTAAGAGTCTACATGGTCGGTAATACTTTAACCTTTGTCAGTTCCTCTAAACAATTCTTCTTACTTCTTAACCAGATCTTTTTTTCTTTCACTTCTTCCCTATTTTTAAACTCCACTTTTATTTTATCCCACTCACTAACTATAACTTTTGAAGTACTTTCTATCTTACCTAATAACTACCAAATAATTTCCACTACCGATTCTTTAAATTCCTCTCTTTTTAACAGGTAGGTGGGGAAGTGCCAATGTCTCATCTTTACTTTATTACCCTGCACTTTCATCTTAGTAGTTATTGATGCATGATCTGAAATAGTTATTGGATGTGTGTCAAGTTTCTTAATTTAAATGCACATACCCCTGTAAAATATCATTTCTGTCTAGTTTAGTCCAATTAATTTCTTAGGGGAATAATATGTAAATTTTCTGTGAGTTCCCACTACTGAATCCATGTCTTTCATACCAAATATTTTCATAAATGTTTTCAGAAATCTACCCATTTTTGTTATATTTTCCCTTCTAGGCCTTCCAGATACATCTGCATTGTTGCAAATCAAATTTCAGTCCCCACCTTTAAATAATATTCCCTGCTGAAATCTGATTATTTCCCCCCAGTTTTTTAAGCTTCATAATAGTAATTTTAGGAGAAATATAAATTTGTGTAAGTGTAATCCTCATCCCTTGCCAGTAGCCCCTTAATACTAGAAATCTGCAATTATTATAGCAATAACCCACGCCTGGGTGTGGGTAATGCTGGATTTACCCACGGTTGGCATGGTTTGGTCCCTTGGATGAAGCCCGAGGGACCAAACAAAGCCAACCGTGGGTAAATACAGCATTACCCACACCCAGAAGTGGGTTATTGCTATTATACCATGACATTATTTAAGAAAAGAAACTATTACTTTTCTTAAATAATGGCATAGTATAATGCCTGTTTGCTGCCCTTCCGCAGATGTCTGGCATCCGCGGCAGTTCTGATGTACTGCACGCCTGCGCAGTACATCAGAGCTGTGGGCAAAAGCAACGGAGAAAGCAAGATCTCCGTTGCTTTTTTTTAGTGTTTCGCTATGTTAAATGGGTTTAACATAGCGAGACAGCTTTAAAATAAGCAACAGAGATGTCCGTTGCTTATTTTAAAACTGTCTCACTATGTTAAACTCATTTAACATAGCGAAACACTAAAAAAAGCAACAGAGATCTTGCTTTCTCCGTTGCTTTTAAAACCTGTCTCGCTATGTTAAATGGGTTTAGCATAGCGAGACAGCTTTAAAATAAGCAACGGAGATTTCCGTTGCTTATTTTAAAGCTGTCTCGCTATGTTAAACCCATTTAACATAGCGAGACAGTGTTTTAAAAAGAGAGTTATACAAATGGAAAAAAGTCCAGGCGACCGGACCTTTTTCCATTAGTATAACTCGATTTACAACGGGCACGCTGGCCAATCAGCGTTCATGTTTTGGAATAATAATGGGGGGTCATGGTATAATATCTTTTTTCTCCTTTTCTGTCACTATTGGAGCTCCTCTAGAAATTAATACAATTACTCTTCTTTTCCTTTGCCCCTGACCTAGTCTTTTCTGATAAGACTCAAGGCCAGCAAAAATTACAAGCACTGTTGATGTCTCCCTGCTAGTGAGGAAAGTAATCTCTTTTTTTCTCTGTGAGTTAAACTGATAGAGCTGCTTTCTGCTTTAAATGTTCCTTTTTGTTTTCTGTTTTGAAAAATCAGTCTGGCTTTGTGTTTTTGTTGTATGTGGCAAATAAAAACAAAGTATATCCAAGACCTGGGACAAAGGCACGGTTCTAGAAAATGTAGCAGCAAACAACAGGATGAAAAGAACCAGGCCACCACAGCAATAAGAAACAAACTTTAATTTAAAAAAGTGCTTTCATGATGCTCAGATCACTTCATCAGACTCATTTCCTTGTAAAGCACAATCAGTTTAAATATGCTCACATCCAATCAAAACACACAACCACAACAACCAATGAAATTGCTTCCTAGAATATATATAAAAAACGTTCAGAATAAGTAAATATACATTAAAATATTTAAATAAACATACACATATAATATAACCTGTAAAAAAATTAAAACTGCAAAAATACCAATATTCAGTGTTTCAAAGGGTGTGCTTTTAGAAATTGTTTCAATGACATGGTGGTTTATCAGCACTGAGGTATAAAATCCATTTTGTTCCACTGTTTCTGTTGCATTAATGACGTCACCCCCCTCATACCGTGTTTTATGATTTCTAATACTAAAAATATAAAAATATGTTCAGATCATTCTGTTGCATTATGCTCCACTAATGCACTGGTGTACTTATTGTTTCTAATATTTCTGTAATGCTCTAAAATTCTTTCCTTTAAACTATGGTTTGTCTTCCCTATATAGAAAGCATAGCAAACTTGACATACACTAAAATAAACTATATCACGTGTTTTATAATCAGCATAAAAATTTAAGTCTATCTTAAAACCAATCTATGGGTGTATACAACAGGGTCCAATGTATACATATTTACAAGCTGTACAATTCCTACAAGTATTGGTCCCTACTCTGCCTGTTTCCATTACCTTCTTGAGTTCATGTGTCCTATAGCACAAGTGCCTTTTAAGGGATTTGTTCTTTTTAAATGTAAAATAAGGTATAACATCAATTGCATTCTTAAGTTGATGTCATTAATCCAACAGAAACAGCAGAACAAAAATGAATTTTATACTTCAACATTGAATATTGATATTTTATCAGTTTTAATGTTTTTTACAGGTTATATTATATGTGTATGTTTATTTAAATATTTTAATGTATATTTACATATTCTGACTGTTTTTTATATATTTTCTAGGAAGCAATTTCTTTGGTTGTTGTGGAGTGCTTTGATTGGATGTGAGCATATTTAAACTGACTGTGCTTTACAAGGAGATGAGTCTGATGAAGGGATCTGAGCATCATGAACATGCTTACTCTTTTTTACATTAAAGTTTGCTTCTTATCGCTGTGGTGGTCCTGTTCTTTTCATCCTGTTGTTATGTGGCAAATAGACACTAAAATTACCTAGACTACAAATTTCACATGCTTTTTTTCCATTGGTTAATTTGTTTCTTGAGAGATATTTAAATACGCAGAGTGCATATGTGGCCTTGCCTTTTCTGATATGACTTGAGGCCTGTAAAAACTACATGCACTGTCTGTGACTCCCTGCTGTTATTTTTCCCAGCCAGCCACCCATTCCTTGATCTGATTTTTAAACATGGTGATTTTTAAGCTGCCACCCTTACTGTACTCCCTTTCTACACTGCTGTTGATATCCTGAATTACTTATTTTCCTTTCTGTGTGGTTATTTAAAAAAAAGTCAGTTTTGCCTCTTATTGTCTGTTCTACTGATTTACTTGCTGTGAATTCATTGTCTAGCTAACTGTTGCATAAAGTAGTGCATTTATACAGTTTACTATCACAATTCAGAAATGCACTTGTTCATTTCATCATGTTGTCAAAAACAATGGTGAAAATTAAAACATTTTTCCATCCTAATCTCAAACCATGTCAAAGCTGAGTATTCAGTATTCACTCTTTTGGAAATGTGCCCGTTGAACTGCATTTTCCATCTGGAAATTGATATTAAAGCTTTGGTAGGTTAGGTTTTGATTTTACAAAACTTTGAAGCTATACTTTCGATGTTACTCTACTTGTACAAATGCGGTTCCAAATTTTGATAGTAAACCCATTTTTACATGCTAGCAAGCTCTTTTCTGTGTTTTTACATCAAGAAGACAGAGGATTTTCCATCTACTGGCAGTGGATGGTAGCCTGGTCTGTATAGGTTGAGGGAGTACACACTAGAGATTCCTGCATGTAATTGTTTTATTAGTCAGAGGGCGTATTAATCAGCTTACCTTGTTTTTAGTGCCTTCATAAATTCTGCACAATTGAGTATCTCTTGGCTCATTCCTGCAAAGGAAAGTACTTTTATTTAATAATCACACTTTTATAAGCCATTTAAAGTACACTGCTGTTAACATAAGGGTTTATTAATCAGCTTACCCTGTTTTCAGTGCCTTTATAAATTCTGCATGATTGAGTGGCTCTTGGCTCATTTCTATAAAGTGAAGTACTTTTATTGAATAAGCACACTGTTATAAGCTGTTTAAAGTATACTGCTGTTAATTTGAATTACTTATTGCCTTTCCTTAAGTTTAAGTTTGTTTGTGGCAGCATTTCAAGGACATTCTTTTACTGTGCTTTTACATTAGGAGGAGTGGGATTATTCATCTAGTGGCAGTAGCTGTTGACCTGACCTATATGAGTTGGAAAGCACAGAAAAGGGCTCTATGTGTAGTTGTTGTATTGGCCAGAGGGATCAGTAATCAGTTTTATGTACTTCAAATGCTGATAGTGCAGGTATAAATTTGGTACAGTTGTACAGAGCTGCTTGCCATGATGCAAACATCTAGAAACATTGCTTATTTTTATTATATTGGGAAAGTTTACTGTGCTATTTTTTTGCACTTCTTTAAAGTTTCAAGTTACATTTTCAAATTGTGTCTTGACGCATTTATTCAGAGCTGATCATCACTTGGAAATGACCTTAGAGACTTTGAGAGATTTTGTTAACGTCTGAAGCCACCCTTGGCAAGATAAATGAAGTGAAGTATCATTTTGCACTTGCATTTCTTATTTTCATTATACTGTGAAAATGTACTGTGCTATTTATGTTTTTCGCACTTATTTAAAGTTTAAAGTTACATTTTCAAACTGTTGTAAGGGCTACTGTTCTGTACTGAAATACAATACAACTAGTATTTCTTAGTTAACACTTGGGCTCCACCAAACCAGTCATTTTACATTAAGAGGGTCAAAGTCTGCATTCTTGTAGCAGAAGAGGTGTGATTTCACCTATCTGAGCTGAGAATTGCTAGTGGAAATCTCATTATGTGCTTACCTGATTGGCCTTAGTGCTTACTTAGTGTAAATGTTGCTTTTTTCTGATTGTATATAAGCCCTGAATTTGTGCAAAGCTGTTTTTTGCACAGTGGCAGTTACTAGTGCCCTGTATATATGCAATCACCAGAAGTTGAAATTTCCCTATAAAAACCACCTTGGAACTTTATCTCAGTCCCACATTACTCATGGGGCAACTAGTTTGTGTGGTAAGCAGCATTTATGGATTTAGTGAGGACTGTTTAGATCTACCGTACCTTATTATAGCACCCAGAGCTATCGCTGCTCATACAGCTTCTGGTTTGGGCATGGGGGAGCATCGCTCATTAGGTTAGCTGTAGATTACACCAAGTAAGCACCCTTGCCTCATCCAGTTACAAACATCCTCTACTCTTATCCCTTGCAAGTAAACATTAGGATCTGCAACTATGGATGGCATTTTCCAGCTATCTCTGCATCCAGTTTGTTGGACTTGCGCATCTTGAGGCAATGTAGTAATTGCCTTATGTGCACTGATAACCACTTAACTCTTGACCAGACAAATTCAGTATGTGAGAGATATAGTTACATATTGACAATGGAGGATAGACTCTCAAATACAGACGCAAAAAAGCAACAAGCAGCTTGGCAATGACTCACACATATGAATCACTGCACCCACAAAGGACCATACACATAGATGCACCTATGAGGAAGTGTTCACATATAACTTACCTAAACCTCAAAGACCTCTCAGAAACTTCACGTGCACACACACAAGACAATTCCCATCACGACACATAAAGCCACATCTCATTGTGTCTCAACTACCAAGCCTATGAGGTGAAACACTCTACAACCCAATGTTCTGGTAATAGGATACTCCATTATGAGATACACTGATGTCCCTCTTACAAGGCTGGATAAGGGGATAAGAAGGTTACAGTTAGTTGTCTGTCAGGGTCCAGGATCCAGAAGATCATGCAAGCACTCAGGTCACTTACCCCTAAATACCAGTATGACTCAGTCATAGTCCATGTGGGCATGAATGATCTGAAATGTACCTGCCTGGACTATATGAAGAGAGACATGATTGAGCTCTCAGAATATGTGTTACAGACAAGTATGAACCTAGGACTGAGCAGACCAATACCAGCAAAAAAAAGATTGACTTTAACAATTGGCTTAGCTACTGGTGTCATTTTAAAGATGTTCAATACATGCTAGCCTGGTAGGACATAGTTGGCAGACCACACTACTTTGCCAGGAATGGTCTTCGCCTGTCACCTCTACACTTTTGAATAGTGGTCAAAACATTATTCACCACTATAGTGCCTTTTATAGGCATTACCAAACAGACAAAGCTTCTGACATAGCAAAAGCTACTCAGGACAAGGTAAAGGTGTTACTCCTCAATGTTAGGAGTCTCAGTAAGAAATATAATTAAATATTCGTTCTGTTTTGTCTATATCTGTGAAACCATTCACATTCCAAGATAATATTCAAACCATTTGACATAGCAGTTGGTCTACTAAAAATGAATAAACACAAGAATATCTGCATCATTGCCTTATATATATCACCTGGTAACAACATCTCTGGCCTCGAGGATATTCTCTTATGGGCCTCAACTGAAATTAATTATGAAACTTACATTCTAGGAGACATAAATATCGACTGGAATAAGAACAATAGTCCCTCTCTCTCCCTATCCATGAACCTCTATAACTTTACTCAAGTAATCCTGTCCATCAATTGACCAAATAAAACAAATCCCCCAGGATCCATTATAGACTGGATCCTAGTCACCCATCCAAATAAAATAACCTAATCTGGTACCATTCCCGACACCATTAGCGACCACCTTCCAGCTTTCATTCATTGTTCAACTAGCTCTACCCTACATCAGCATCAATACATTCTCACTCGCAACCTTAGCAACTTCAACCCCACAACTGTCTCCAATATTCTCAAACAAATGAACTGGCAAATTCTAAATACCCTTCCTCTCAACAAAGGTATAGACCACTTCAATTCTGTCTTCCTAGACACTCTAAACTCCCTAGCCCCATTAAGAAACAAAAGGATAAAAACTAATACCGCTCCATGGCTATCCAAGGAAACTAAACAAATTATGCATCAAAGGGACAAATCCTGGAAGCGTTACCAAACAACAAACTGCCCAAAACCCTGCTTGAAAACAAACAACTCCATAACCTTGCAAAACAACGAATCACTAAGGACAAAAAATCCTACTATATTAAGCTCCAGTCCAATAATAACAATAACCCCAAACCATTCTGGAAATCCATAAACTCACTTCTCAATCCCGGCTCCAAGAATAACCCCTGTCCTGACCCAAGTATATCTGACCTCGAATTAGGCTCCGAATTTAATTAATTTTTTATTGAAACTATTTCTGACCAAGACTTTCCCCAACAATAATCCACCTGCCCCCATTCCACTTCATCAAACCTCCCTGATAACTCTCCCCTTATGTTTGAGCTTAAACCTGTCTCTACTAATCTCATAAAAAGACTCCTATCCAAACTTAAACCTTGCTCCAATACTCCTGATAATATTCCCTCCTCCTTCCTAAAATGTGCTGCTGATGGTATAGCACTCCCAATTAACATCATAATCAACAGATCTATAAAGGAATCATATGCACCCAAACTCTGGCATTCAGCCTACATTCTTCCTCTCCACAAAAGAGGCAAAAACACCAACATCTCAAACTTCTGGCCCATTGCTCTGTTTTCAACAATCTCCAAAATATTAGAAAAATGTATCCACCTCCAACTTATGCCTTTCCTGACCCAAAACTAACTCCTTACATCTACCCAGCATAGCTTTTGCCCAGGCCATAGCACTATAACCGCTCTACTTTCCTTTTTAGAAACTATCAACCAAGCCCGAGATTCAGGACACTTAGTTTCCACAGTTCTTCTTGACCTTTCTAAAGCTTTTGATACTGTTTCCCATAAACACCTTATATATCATCTCTCAGTCCTACATCTCTCACCAAATACTGTATCCTGGTTCTCTAGCTACCTGTCAGACAGATCTCAGGCAGTCAAATGGATGAACACCACCTCCTCCTTTCTACATAACCCAACTGGTATATCTCAAGGGTCCATCCTTGGACCTATGCTTTTTAACATCTTTATCAATAACTTTCACTCTGCTATTCCTAATACCAAAGTTATTCAATATGCAGACAACTCAACGTTAGTCTGCTCTGCCTCAAGCTTCCCTGAACTACTGACTAAAACCCAAACTGCTTTTTCAACTACTAGAGACTGGATGTGACAAAACTACCTCTCACTAAATGCAAACAAATCTAAAATTCTACTATTCCCTCCCTCCAAGACTTCCTCTTATGACAAAAATTAATTCAAAGTCCTTAGCCAAACCAACTCTCCTATAGAAGTGGTCCCTTTCACAAAACTTATTGGCATTACTATTGATGAACACCTCAAGTTTGATATCCATATTAAACAAAATATAAAGAAAACCCACCAAAATTTAGGTATGCTTTGTAGGAACAATCTGTTTTTCTCCAACTCCACTAGACATACTTTGGCTACTACTTACCTTCTCCCATCCCTATTATATGGAGCCCCTCTTCTAACTAACCTGAGCTCTATCATCACCTCTAAACTAGAAAACTGCTATAGTAAGATCTCTAAATTTGCCACCAGATCTAAAAATTCCACCCATAACTGCCTTACCCTTCATTCTATGAACTGGCTAGAACTCTCTAGTTACCTGGACTACCTCCAAGTTACCACAGCACACAGACTTGTATTTCACCTAAATAAATGTCCAGCTCTAACAAACATCCTTCCCCCCTTCACCCCTAATAGACCTCTCAGATCTGAACATCAAAACCTAATTACTATCCACAAACCTAAATGACCTGCTGGCCAACTTCTCCTCTCTTTCTCAATAAGCAAGAAATGGAATTTTCTCCCTTCCACACTTAGGACAATATCAAACTAAGAAAACTTCAAAACCCAGCTTTTCACTTACCTGTCCTCCAAATGGAAATGCACCTGCTTTCACCATATCTAATTCTATTTAATAAATGCCCTGAGGAGGTTTTTCTTCTAGGTTCCTAATCTCACTATTACTCCAATAATTATTTCCTAGAGTTGATGCAAGCTCTCTGCAACTCCCATAGCTACTCAATATACAATTTTAACTTTGTAAATAGCATCTTACTTCAAATTAGTGCATATAAAGTGTTTCTATCCTTACTTTAAATGATTGTATGTACAATGTTCCTACACTTCAAATGTAATGAAGGTATATTTCAAATGAATCTGTACAGTACAGCCATCAGATATATCAAAATTAACTTTGCTGATCAAGCCTGATACTGAATGTACATATTTGTAAACTGTACTTTATTTTGTAACTTTTATACTTTTGCAACCTTACTGTTTTATGTTTTATGGAGCTTTTCTCCCTGGGCCTCCACTGAAAACAGGCACACTTGGGCCCAGTGGACTTCCCCGGTAACCAAACTGAAATAAATAAATAAATAAATAAATAATATGGAAAGTATTGTCATTATGGTAAGGTGTCATTATTCCCACCTATTATATATGGCAACATTTTTAAATGTCTATTACCAGCTTTGTGATACATGCATCCAATAATGTTTGGCAAATTAATCATGTATACATTTCTTTCTTATCATGAACATTGAAACCTATGCTACATTTTACAAGGCTTTTGTTTTAATAAAAACTTTGAAACAAAAAACAGCCACACCCACAGAATACCTCATAACCTTTTAACTTAACACAAACACACATTAATTATGTATATCTTCAAATAATGAAGTTTAACTCTCCTAATAGGAACATGTGTCCCAAACAGACAGCTGCTAATACAGGCCTTAATTAACCTGAAATTGAGGTTATCCATGTTAAGACGCATGTTATTGTCTGTGTTTCTACTTACACTAATTGGTATCTGTTCTTTTTTATCTTTATTCTCCTCACAGTTGTGAAAACAACTTACATTCTTTTAGAAACATTAACTTTTAGCTTTGAAGAGACCAGTGGTCTGGATTTTTATTGCCCTATATCAGCTTATCTCCATGGAAATGTAAGAGAAAAATGTAGTCCTCTGCTGCAGCCTGAAAAGCAAACTGAAACATTTATTGCTAAAGAGAAATGTTTCCATTATATTCAGTGTTCTCATATTAATTGTGTCCACTTAAAACTTATTAGATTAAGCCAAGGATCTCAGTCCAGACATTCACATGTGCAAATGTAAGAGAAAACATATCAGCTATGTGTATTATGATCTGTGTACTTTTGTGCCCCATCCATTACTTCAACAACCCAAGATTACAGCTATTAACTTAAACATGTTCTTGTCTCACCTTCTTCTCTTTTTGCCTGCTATTCCTACATTCTTAATACTAAAAAAGAAGAAAGAAAGAGAAGAAGTAGAAAAAAAGGTCATCAGTTTACTTTAGTAACTTTATCACATACAACAATGGCTAAAAATACTTTACTATAAACATTCAATTTATACTGTGAAGAGTTTCATATTAATACTGTTAAGAACAGAAATCATTTTACTTACATTTACCTTTTTCCTTTTTCTTTCCCTCCCCTCAGTGTCTTTCCAAACATTTAATGACATGAAGCAAGGCAAATGCTTTTCAGGTTACCCACAAGTTTAAAAAAGTTAACAAAAGTCCACTCTTTCCACTTTTTCTTATACAGCTGTGTTTCACAAATGCAAGTGATGCTTTGTAGTCTCACATTTATTCACTAATTCCATGTTGCTGGTCTTCTTCCTGTTCATCTTCATCTCCCAACTCCAGATTCTGGTTCAGTTCCAATGCACTCTTGATTAATCTAGTCAACTCCTTTGCTCTTCTTTGTCTCTCAAGCATTTCCCTTTGGAACAGTAGAAACGGTTTCACAATCAATATATCTCTGTGTGCTTTATTATCAGAAGAATAAGAAACAGATTCCCCTTCTACTTGATGCCTCATTTTTTTGTTGGACAAACTTTTGTATTTCCTCTTTTGCCTGCTTTTCATCAATAAATTACTTTGATCCTCTGGGAAAAACTATTCTGAAGACAGCTGGATACAGCATCTTAAATCTCACACCTGCCTCATGACATTTCCTGGTTACTGGAATAAATGTGTTTCTCTTCTGCCTGGTGTACAGTGAATAATCATTTCCTACAAATACCCTACTGTGACTGACTTTTAATATTTTACCATTTTGTCCAGTTTTATCAGAATAAACACTTTCTGCTGGTAGGGTTGCATCTTTACTAATACAGGTCCTGGAGTCATTCTTAAGGCCAGATTTGGAGCACCAGTTCTTAAAACATTTTTTTTGTACAATTGTATACTTTGTAATTGTATCACATTTCTTTAACAATGTTTTAGAATATTTATAGGCTCTCTATTTGCTTTTTCCCCAGGCTTCTGCTGAAAAATGGGCCATTGCTTAGTTGGACTATCTCCCTCAATAAAAAGAATAAATAAATAAATAAATAAATAAATAAATCATTTTAACTTTTACCAATCCTTCTAAATATGATTTTTACTTTTTTTCCCACATCTCTTTCTTCCTTAGTTCCACTATATATTTAAAAGCCATATTCATTTTAACCCAAGCCCCAGCGAGTCCCTCTGGAAAGATTTCTATCTGTCCAAATAACTCTTGAATTTTATATATTACTTATTCCCTAAATTTCCCTCTTTTTAATAAATATATGAGGAAATGCCTATCCCCCAGATTCTCTATGCTTTGCATGGCGTGCAAGATCAGTGCAGGAGCTCTAGCAGGCAATATGTCTGCCGTGCCATCCAGGAACAGCCTGCAGGGGCATGCACAGAGCGCTCCTGCACTGGTCTTGCACGGACTAAGTCCCTGTATGCAAATCACCCCATTTGCAGGAGAAATAAATGCAAATGAGGTGAATTTGTGATCCAGTAAGCTTGCAACCGGCCATGTAGGATTAGTGCAATCTGTAGAAATGTACTCGGTTAGTAACCGAGTACGTTTCTGCAAAATCCAAAATGGAGCAGTGACAGCTCCAAATAAAGGCTGCATATCAGTTAGGAAGCATGCCAATGGCCATGTATAAGGCCGTTGGCATTGCAAACAGCCAAAAAAGGAATAAAAAATCAACTTTTATTTTTTTTAGCCGATCTCGGCTGTTTAAATGTAGGGCAGCGGCACGCAAACAGGATTGGGGGAAAAATAACAAAATAAACCTAAATTAAGCATTCTAACTAAAATCACTATTCTGCCATGCAAGTCAATGGCAGGCAGAAGACAACATGTCTAGTGAGTAGTAGTTGCTAAGGGGGGAGGCTCAGTGTGAGACATGTAACTATGCATTAGCAGGCAATCCTCTGCAAATGAGGGGAATGACAGTGAATCACAGTTTTCCCCAGCATGCTAGTCAGGTCCCAACAGTGTAAGAGTAGGAATAGCTTGGTGCAAACCTAGGAATTAGCTGACATCATGGGGGGGTCAGGCATACTGTAAGCGGATTGGAGCCCTGTGGCTCGGGTTTGCTCCTAGCTTAGCACAGCTAAGAAGGGGGTGTGTCTGAATCTGCCCAGCACTCTTTACATTGCCTAAGTGGGTGTGCACACCTCGCACCGGGTTTTAAAGGAAGAAAAAAAAAGTTAAACCAGGAAATAGCAGCACTGTGCACATTTGAGCACTCTGTTTGTGCGACGTGCCCCCGGGCTTAAACAGGAAGGCAATGGGAAGGGAAAACAGCAGTAGAAAGGTAATCAAGGAGAACTAGCATAGGTGGCAGGTGAAATGTATCAGAATTAGCCAATTACACAGGCAGCAGACCAGCTCAGCCCAGAACACTACTATAAACTATGCAAACACCTTCTCCTCTGGTTTTTCCCACACTCTACACCACCGATGTAAACAAGCGGGGAACTTTTAACACTCACAACAGCAAAATGATAGGGGCTGCAATAGCTATCATACAACAACTTCTGGAAGAGGCTGAGGGTGGTGAGGATGTGAATGCTGTTGACCAACCCACAGTGAGGAGATGAAGAAGAGTGCACAGACCCAGGGTAACCTACCAGGGGCTACATGATTTGGAGATAGTGGAGCACTATAGGGTGGACAGGGACCTCTTACAGCAAACTGTTGAGCTGTGCCAGCCATGCTTGACACACAGAACTAACAGAGGGGTACCCATCCCGGTAGATGCCAAGGTATGTGTAGGCCTAAGAATACTAGCTACAGGTACCTTCCAAATGCCAACTGGAGATATGATGGTGATCTCACAGGCATCAGCATCCAGGGTACTCCACCAGTTCCTGGATGCCATGTCAGCACATGTCAGTGAGCACATATATTTCCCCAACATCTGTGAGGCATTGGCCAGCAATATGCAACTGTTCCACCAAATAGCAAAATACCCTGAGGTAGTGGGTGCTATAGACTGCACGCACATACACATCAAAGAACCACCCAGTGAGCAGGGTAGGGTCTACATCAACCACAAGGGCTTCCCCTCCATCAACTGCCAGGTTGTGTGCGATGCCCAGGGCATAATAATGAATGTGTGTGCTGGCTGCCCTGGAAGCTATCACAATTCCCACATCTGGCATCTGATGCAGCTGTACCAGAGATTTGCCAATGGGGAAATCCCTCATGGTCACCTAGTGGGGGATGCTGGATACGCATTGGAGCCGTGGCTGATGACACCCATCAGAAATGCACACACACCTGAACAAGAACTCCATAATGAGGCACATGCACAGACCAGAATTATAGTAGAGCGTGTGTTTGGGATGCTCAAGTTATGGTTGTGGTGCCTGGGCATATCTGGTGGAGTCTTGCAGTACTCACCAGCTACATATACCCAAATTGTCCTCAAATGTGCCATGCTACACAACATGATCCTTTGGAAACAGCTGTAGTAAGAATAGCACGGGGCAGGGCCACACAGCCCTCCACCATTGCCAAAGCCTGCACAGGCACAGAGTGACTCAGAGGAGGAAGGAGGCATGCCCAGTATGCTCTGGCCTTGGCAAAGAGGCAATGCATAGCACATACACTGATACAGGAGGGACCCAGGGAATAACACCTCTCTCTGACTCTCACATACAGTAAAAGGGATGCCAAACATTACACTACCTGTGCTCAACCATATCTAGGGAGTATACTATGTGCATCCGACATAGGCAGCCCTGCAGCACCACCCTCAATACTGGGACACCCACAAGGTAAGTGACTCACACATGCCAGTCAGGGGGGTTCACATACCCAACAACAGTCACAGCCAGCAGGACAGGTGTAGATAAACACAAGCAAAGGCTGTGCTATGGCTTCTGAATGAGGCCTATGGGTAACCTCCCCCCAGGCATACACAGACAGACTACAGCAGATCAGGCAGTGGGACGTCAGTTCTGAAGAGAAGGAAGTCAGAAACTAATATGTAGGTAAATAAAAGCTAAGATCTGTAGTACACTGGTATGCCTCTAGTCAGCATGATAGGTAAGACTACAGAATGAAATGGAGTACCTGACATACCAGTACAGTCATAGCAAATGTGTACAAGTGTCAGGTGTGCCCCCCCATCCTATGTAGACATGTAGCAACAGTCAGGTGTGCCCCCCCAATCCTGTGTAGAAATGTGGAAATAGCCAGGTGTGCTCCCCATCTAATGTAGAATGTAGTAACAGTCAATGCCAAATGATCGATGGATACCCTGCAGAAACAGTATGCTGCCTGTAGGTGTACAACACATAGATCAGCACTGCAGTACAGGCTACCTGGACTTGATCCACACATTCAGTACAGACGGGCATACTGGGCATGCTCACACACTTAGAAAAATGAAGGCAATGTCAGTCAACATACTGAAAGGTCATACTGGGCATGCTCACACACTTAAACACATGAAGGCCATGTCTGCAAACACCAGTGGACCAGACATATCTGGCAGTTGCAGATGTTAGTGCAGACACTCCTCAGTATGCACCACACATTATTTGCTCACACAGTGGACAGGAATACAGACATATATCTAAGGACAACACACTATAATAAGCCAAAGGTAGACGTACATAGAGGTGTGGAAGAGGATAACTGTGACAAGGAGCCATAAAGGCCTGTCCCACCCAGCACACAGCCAAAGGGCCACAACCACATGAGATTCAGATGTCATTCACTGTAGATGCTAGCCACCGGTATCTGTCAGCATTACAGACTATGTGGTGCACGTGCTAGCTGTGCAACATGACTGTACAAGGAAGTAGTCATCTAGCAGCTGTATACATGTACCTGTGGAAAATGACCCTGTGTGTGCCTGCATGTGGTGTGTCAACCTCTAGATGAATGGGCTATGGCCCATGCACACACACTGCCCTCCCCACAGCCCTACTATGACAAGCCTGCTGAGGTCATCCACTGTGAAATATACCTTGGGAGAGTTGTAGCCAAGTAATCTCTGTGACATGTCACATAACTGCGTACTGCTGTAGTGTGATAAACTGGTTAGATAGGAGTTCCAATACCAGACATGGCAACTGTGTGTGTGTGTGTGTGTGTGTGTGTGTGTGTGTGTGTGTGTGTGTGTGTGTGTGTGTGTGTGTGTGTGTGTGTGTGCGTGTGTGTGTGTGTGTGTGTGTGTGTGTGTGTGTGTGTCTCTGTCTGTGTAGAGAGCAATGCTTTTTAGGGTAGTCACACTCCCTACAATTCAAATGCTCTACTTTGACAAGGCTGCTGATGTCATCCACCTAGAAATACACCTCTGGGGAGGTTGTAGCCCGGTAATCTCCATAGCACATCCTATAACTGCATACTGCTGTAGTGTGATAGAATAGTTAGGTAGGAGTTCTAATCCCAGACCTGGCAATTGTGTGTGTGTGTGTGTGTGTGTGTGTGTGTGTGTGTGTGTGTGTGTGTGTGTGTGTGTGTGTGTGTGTGTGTGTATGTGCGTGTATAGAGCAATGTATTTTAGGCTAGTCACACTCATTACAATGCAAATTCCCTACTTTGGCAATCCTGATGTTGTCTTTCACTGTGACATACACCTTTGGGGATGGAGAACTCCAGTAATCTCCATGGTGCATCCTATAACAGCATTGTGCTGTAGTGTGATATAGAACTCTGGTAGGGGTTCTGTCCTCACACATGGCACTGGTGGATGTTTTGTGTGTGTTTCTATGTTTGTGCAGGGAGCAATGCATTTTAGGCTAGTCACACTCTCTACAATTCAAATGCCCTACTTAGGCAATCCTGCTGATGTCATTCACTGTATCCAGTAATCTCTGTGGTGCATCCTATAATGGCGTAGTGCTATAGTGTAATATACTAGTTAGGTAGGCATTCTATTCCCAGACATGACAGGGGTGTGTGTGTGTGTGTGTGTGTGTGTGTGTGTGTGTGTGTGTGTGTGTGTGTGTGTGTGTGTGTGTGTGTGTGTGTGTGTGTGTGTGTGTGTGTGTGTGTGCATGTGTGTCTCTGTGTTTGTCATTCGTATCCTGTGTGGCGGTGGTTGTGAGTGTGTAACAACTGGACTCAATGTGGAGTGGATTTTGCAAACTTCTTATATGGTGGGCCAAGTATATATCACAATGTCCACCATACAGGGATAACAGATGTGAAATAGTCAAGAGGCTGGGGTGCAAATCCATACTCCTAAATGTGACATCAATGCCAGCTGAACAATGTTAGCAAGCCTTGTATTACCCAGGGTACACTCTCAACCCATGTCTTATACACACACAAACTTGCCTAGGCAACAGCTGCTATATTGGTAGTACCCTGCATATTGCCCCCTGATAGTAACCATGGTGTGATTGCAGGGGGCTACAGAGGGCATGGTACCCTGTCCATCAGTCCAATAGGCATGTACATGCTGACAGTACACCTCCCCCATGTTCCCCACTGGACACCTGCAACACCTGTGGTGCCATCAAATGTGACCCACAAAGGACATAACATGCCTGAAACACAAGCACCAGGGAATACCGGTATCATGCTATCAATGTAGGTGCAGGGCCAACCCACTATCCATGAACAGTTCCCGCCACATGAGGCCAGGACTGGCACATCTGATGATAATGATCAGTGTACACAATATAGGCCAGGCACCCCAGGTACAGTTCCACATGTCACTGTACATGTCACTGTACATGCCTGTGGAAGGTGTGCACATCCCAGACACTGTCCATATCATGGACTAAGGAACACATACATGGCAAGCAATGCACATCATTGGCCACACGCAATAGTCACCCAGGTGACTGGATGGTGAATACAATACCCACCTGTGTGAGAAACTCCAGACACTACAGCCCTGAGCCACAATGCAGACCATTGTCATGTGGCCTGATGCCAAGGTATACCCATCACCTAGCCTTGTATAGCTGTCTGGCACCGTCAACCACAACACACCCGTGACGCAGTGGACACATGCATGTCAGTACTGGCACCCATGTGTGGGTGGTGTATGATGTGTATGACCACATTCACACTCACTACAACCCCCATTGGCATACCGAAGCATGCTGTCTGATGTCAGACACCTCCACATACCCTTTGCACATATAATCTCCATATGACCCCTGTGGTGCATGTGATACCTGCACAGTACTGTGTTGTGGCAATCCCACTAGTGATGAAGTTGTATTCCTGGCCCTGCCAAGTGTGGCAATGTGTGTGCATCCCTGTGAGAGTGTGGCTGTGTTGATTCTGACACTTGTTCATGCGGGCAGGCACGGGTACTACACCTACCACATAGCTACCATATCCCTGTTGCAGATGTCACTCACCATCACATATAAGTTCTGTGGGCTCCTCAACATGTAACCTATGTGGCACATCCAATAACTGCATGGACATGTGATAGCACTGCATAGTCGTCGGGGGGTTGATACCCTGTAATGGTAGGTGTGTAACACAAACATGCGTATGTTTTACTCTCCCACCCCTCCCTGGCTTTTTTGTGCCTCTGTCTGCCTCTCTTACTCCCTCTCTGGTGGATGTGGAGACTTACACCTGCTTTGCTTAGGCAGCAGCATGTGTATTTTAAGTGATGCTCAGGATCAGCTAAAGGGCTCTGCATGAATTGTGGCCCTCCTCTAGCTGATTGCATGTGAAACAGCTGTGGTAACATTCCCATAGCCAATTGCATGGAAACACACACCAATATCTAGGAACATCATGTTGCTGTTGGGCCTTTCATTCACTGTGAGCAGGAACTCGATCTGTTATTTGGCAAACAGCATCTCAGATGGATTGGGGTGTACCTCTAACAACATACACTGTGGAGACAGGCCAACACACAGGAGGGGGATGTGCCTGACCTGACTACAGACTGTAAGTGCTGCTATACTGCATTTGGAGTAATGTTGGTTTAACAGGGTGTGTGTGGATATGGCTGTCCTACATGTTTACATACCTGCCATGTCAGTGCTATGTTAATGAGGGAACACCCATCTGTAGGGCCATCTGTAGACTGGCCAGTGTGTGGTGCCTTTTGTTTCAGGTGTTACCCACTGAACACCTATCTGTGAACTGCAGAAGGTAGTGTGAGGACTGCAGTCTGTAGATGGTGACAGCCGTGAGAGTTACTGACTTCAAATCCCTCATAGGACATATGGTGCAACAAACCCTATTACAACAGTAAATGTATGAGGTTATCACAGCAACATGCCAATATTGGCCCTGTGTATGTGCCTCCAGCCACAACCCTGACATCCTTTGTACATATGTCATGCAGTAAGGGCTGCATATGTACTGTACATCATAATTAGTGACATCATATCTGGTAACAACCCAGTGAGATATCAGACTGCTGCACATGTAATGTATAGTAGGGGTTATATTTGATGACATAACCTGGAAATTCTGTGGTTGTGTGTGCAGTACTGAGGTCTGTGTACTTATGGTGATTGTCGGCAGTGTGTGTATTGTTAATATGTACCTTGGTCTGTGTACAGACTGTGG